>NW_020539725.1:70307503-70345057 GCF_003426905.1 Ctenocephalides felis
TTGTCATTTTATTTAAGATCGTATGGCCTTTTTGTTTTCAATCTTCCTAGGAGATTCCTTAATTATTTTAAATATTTGTTTGGGTGACATGGTAATTTCTCGTGGTATTTTTTTCTCTTTTTTTTCATTTCATTAATAGTTTTGATTTTTAAGTCTTTATGTAGAGTGTGATTTGTAATATACCAGGGTGCGTTCACAATTTGAAAACCTAGAAAAAAAATAAATACACGAGATATCTTACTAGGCACTTCCCTCCCTGAAACTGATTTCGTTTAAATTGAATAGGCACATTTGCCTATTCAAGGTTTATAGATTATTGCCATGATTTATAATAATTTAATTATTTTTGAATTATTGAGAATAATCAAACACTCCAGTTTTCTCTCCAAAATAGTTTTATCATCAAGATATCAAGATATCAAGATATTTGTTGGTAAAATTGTTCCTTCTGGAAGACACTCAAAAACTATGTGCTTTTTGTGCACATAGAAAATTATTTCTACAATGAGATAATCCTGCAAATCAGTTTATGCAGATTATTGAAAATTATATATAAATTATCAGATTATTTGACGCATCTAGTTTTATCGATAGTAACCTTTCCGTTGCCAAAATCTAGGAATTGTTTCAAAAGATTTTCAATAAGCTCAAAAAAATCTTTGTCAAAATTTAATAAAAGACATTCACAAAAAAGACGATAATTGATCAGTTTTCGGGATATGTGAAAAATGATTGGACTTCTAAATTGACTATTATGAAATAGGGAATTGTAAAAAAGGAGTGAAATACTAAAGTTTTATGTATTTCTATATTTTACGTAAGACAAATTAAATTAAAGAAAATTTACTCCTTCAATAAAGTTTTCGAGTTGAACAACGCTTGATAATTTTTTTCAGTAAAATTTAAGCTTTTTCATAAATTCAAGAAAATCAGAACAAAAATTAAGTCAAAAACATTAATTTACTACATGTTAAATTATTCGCTTAATAAAGTACTTTTTACCAAATAGGGGTTTGTAGTAGGAGGGAGAAAATTTAGGGCTGCATGTGTACTCTATGTAATTCTATTATATTTATTCTATGGAACTTGCACTTAAGTGCTAAATTTATCTTTTTTTTTCCTTAGCAAGTCATGCACTTTCTATAATTGATAGTGTACTGTTTACATTACTTACATAAAAAAATCTTACAAGAATTCAAATGACATATAGGTATCTATTAGTATTGATTAAGAAAAAACCCTTAATACACTAGTTTTGAATTGGGATAGAAAACGAGTCATTCAGTTAAAATGTCGTTCAGGAAATATTTTTGTTTAATCCTATTTAAGCTATTTTCTGGTAATCTGCAAGTTGATCATTATATGACTGAAATTTTAATATATAATTATTTTCCATTTTTTTTTTTAGAATGTCGTACAGGCGAAGCAAAATTGACCCAAGGACACAATTTACCTGCTCGATACATCATACATACTGTGGGTCCCAAATTCAATGTGAAATATCAAACAGCAGCAGAAAACACTTTGCACTCCTGTTACAGGTAAAAAAATGTTAAATAAAATATATATTCACTTAGTTTATATTGAAGTTATTCAAACAACAATCTATTAGATCAGGCAAAATTATCCATTCAATTTGAAAGCGCTTAATTTGAATATTTTTAGGTACTTCTTGATTAGATGGTTTGTCTACGCTCACTTTTGTTAAATCATTTTTGTTATTTGATTATGATTTATTATAGATATCCTTTGAACATTCATTGGACGTCATTCTGATATTTTGTCCAAACTTAATGTTATATTTAGAAAATCTGAATTTTTTGTTATACTTTCTGATCCTGCTACTCTAGAAGTCCACGACGTTCTCTTGATAGCATTTTAAAAAACTCTATATTTTTTGTGCATTTTTGTAATATTATTTATTAACTAGTTCATAAAATAAATGGAAATGATAATTATATTTTTATTTTGGTTTTACAGAAGTGTATTACATAAATCCCGTGAACTAGGTCTACATTCCATAGCTCTTCCAGTCATCAATTCCGTCCAGAAAAATTATCCTCCCGATCAAGGAGCACACGTGGCTTTGAGTAAGTCATTTTTATTAATTTCATAAATGACTAATATAATTTATCAAAGAATTGAAACTAAAAATTTATAGATTTATGTGTTGAAAATCAGTCAACATATCTGAAGGATATGCGACTGCCTCTAAAAGGATTTTAAATTGAAATCGACAAAAAATTAGACGTTAGATGTTAGACTGTAGATGCTTCATAACTATTTACATTATTATATTTTACTGTTATCTGGATTATATAATGTGAAAGCAGATAAATCTATATTCAAATATTTAAATATTATTCAATACTATTCGATTGTTAGAACGGAGAATATTTCATTAATGTTATTTTATCACTTTACAATTATCTTGAATAAATGTTTTGAAAGTCGTTAAGATTATTCATTGTATCAAATGTTATAGTACAAATGATTTATATACTCTTACATTCATATATGTATAGTATATTGAATCAGACCAAAGATATTATCGTAACTAATTTGTTTATTAATTCTCATATGTAGGTCAAATTTAATATGAGCAAGCAAATGATTTTTGCATACATAAACATAAATGCGAAACATGTAAATTTAAAAAATCACTACATTCTTCATATTTTTGTTACTCATCGATAATGGTTTTCCATTTTTTTCAATAGTTTTTTAAATGCTGGTAATTATTTGATAGATTGATAATATATAATATATTAATCTAAATTTCTTTATTTTAGGAACGATACGAAGGTTTCTCGAAACGTACGGATCGACGATGCACACAATAGTTTTAGCACTTCAAAATTCAGATGCAGGCATCTATGAGGTAATATTTTGTAAAAAATGTTTTACAAATTATTATCCTAAATTACAGACATTTAGTATTACTGAGAATCAGACAACATATATTTAGATACCAAGCAAGATGCACAAGTTGGCTGCACCTAAGATTTTTTTTTTAATTTTTTGGTCCATTTATTTTAGTTAATTCGTGACTAAAGAACATATGGAGCCACAACCACAAATTTTTATTTCAAATCAGACAACGAATTTTTTTTTTAGAATTAGATTTGAATTTTCTTCTGTAATGGAAGATCTTAAATTTTGATACAAAACATGAGCTGTACATAATATTTTTCATACATTTATTTTTAACATGAGTTGTACATAAAACTTTTTTTTTTAATTTGGGAGTTGTAATATTATATAATGTAAAATTCAAAAATATATAAAACACTAACTAACTAAATTTTCACCGTACCACAATAAATCCCTATTTCTCATAATAATAATATTAACAGTCCAATTGTTTTTTTGATTATCTAGCTCGATAATTAATCAATTTATAGTTTTTTGTATGAACGTCGTTGATTGAATTTTGATCAAGACTTTTATGACCTCATGCAAAAGCTAAAATTTATCCGCACTATCCGCTGAAATATTTTTAAAACTATTATTAGATATTGCCGACGGAAAGGTTACCATCGATAAAACTAGATTTGTCAAAAAATAGATAATTACTTTGCAAAATCAGATTTGTAGGATTATTCTCATTGTAGAAATATTTCCCTATAATTAAATACTGTGTGTGTGTAACACAGTATTTAGTTCATGAATGGCTTGTAGAAACAGCAAAAATATTATAATCTGAAGGAACAAAAGTTTTTGAGAAGAAACAAATATATATGGCAGACTGTATATTTTCCAGCAGAATTTTTGGAAACTGGCTTGATTCAGTAGGCGTGCCACAACAAAATTCAAAAATGAATGATCGAATTTTGCTTCATAATTTAAAAATTGATAAATTAATAAAAAGCTCGAAATATATCAAAACCTTGAATATTCAAATGTACCAATTTCATTTAAATGAAATCAGTTTTAGATTAAGCTGGCACTTGCAAAGACTTTTAATATGTCCTAGAAACATTTATATGAGACACGCGTTGCAGTGGGTATACCATCAATTTTATTGTGTTACCAGAATCTCTCACTTATATACCTTATGTAGACACTTGTACATTCAAAATCAGTTAGTTATATTTGGAACTAAAAATTTTCTAGAAATATTGTTTATGCCTCAGCCATTTTTGCCGGGCCAGCTAGTATATATTCATATATTTTTTTATATTTTTTTTAGGTTCTCCTGCCGTTGTATTTTCCGCGCACGGAAGCAGAAGAAGAATCGGCCCGATGGCAACTTCCAGAAAATGTTGGAGGTCTTTTAGGAGAACCACTTCAGCCAGATAGGCAGATCAGAATTATAGACAATCCTAGACACGCTGTCACACTGAGTAAGTAATTTTATTTATAGTAAAGGAACTAACAACATTCTCAAGAGAGAAAGTTTTAGATCATCTAACTTTTTGTTATGTCGTTTTTCTTGCTCTTGGGTTAAAATCAGAGCTACCTTGGCTGGTGGTAGCGGTTGCATTTATAAAAATTAGATTTTTTGTGATGTCGTTAAGTAGTTCTTCTTACTCTTGGTTAGAATCTGAACCACTTGGCTGATTGTAGTGGTACAAATTCAAAAATTAAAAGAAATTTAGCAAGTCTTATTCTTTCTTTTTTAATTTCAATGGACTCACATTTTTTGTCGCCAGACTTTTCATCAATTTTTTTTCTATTTTTAACTTATTTTTACATGTCTGTTATTATAAAACTATGTTAATTAAAGATAAGAAAAAATTGCTTTGTCAAACGTTAGTTCGATTATAAACCTTTTATCAAGCACGTCCAAATGACGAGAAGTCTAATAAATCATTAGTTTTTGGTAAAGGTAGACCAAAGGTAAGCCAGGCCATTTCTTCGTAATCAATTATTATTTTTTTATCTACAAATTATTGACGTATATGTCCAATGCCATTGCGTATTTGTTGACTTTATTGAATTATACCTTATCTAATAGATTATACTTTTATGACTGTACTGCAACTGATAGTGGACAAAGTTTTAGTTTACAAGTGCGCGTGAAACACGATTATTACTAATAATTGTAAATAGAAAATATATAATTCTATATTTTCTTCTAGAATTTAATTCTAGATTATAATATAATTTAAATAATAAATAACTTCTGATTTATTTGCTGTACGATACTAACACATTATTAACAAATTATAAATTTTGGATACAAAATGAAGCATAATAAGACAACCACCAGTGGTAAGTTTGGTTTATGACAAAAAAATTAAAAGCATTCCATTACTAATAAAATTTAGTATAAAAGTACCATTGTAGGTTTCTGAACACTTTGGCATACCTAACAAAAATGAATTTATATATGTGTGTATGCGGATTTTGAAAGCATGGATCAACAATCCATTCAAAATGGATTTGAATGATTCAAAATACATTCAGAGACCAATTTTTTGATAAAATTGAAATGTTACGGCAACGCTATGTTACGGTCATATCTTCGTATGAATTGATGGTGTAATTGTCAAAAAGCTATACATTTGCTGTGCGATCATACAATTTCACACAAGTTTTTTATAAATTCAACATGTGTGAAATTTATTACTCATGCATTGGTTTCAATCTTAGATAGAATTTAGACATTCTCGTCTAACGACAGATGGCTACATTATTATTCGTTTTTTGTTTCTGTTGTATGGAGATTGTTTTTGAGTTTAATTCGATAACACATTTTAGGCAGGTTCTACCTTTATCCTATACTATCCAAATTTTTTTTATAACAGACTTTTACAATTTTTCCTTTAAACCTTGCTCCTTCTTCCAAGTTCTACTTCTAATTTATATCAAATCAACAAATCAATTTCTTATTATTTTCAATTTACATATCGAAGGACAATTCTCTGATTCTATGTCAGTGCCAGGACTCAAACCGAGTATCCATGGCGTATGAGTCGGGCATGCTACTGACTGAGCTATTACTGCCACTTTATTAGCTATTCACTAGGATTGTTTACTGTACCTACAAATATATAATTTTAATGTACATATTGGTAATTTTGTCATTTTTATGGTGGGGGTTTGAAACATAGTTCAAGGGTTGGATTGAAAACGTATAATGCGCACATAATTATAATTATTTTCTATTAAATGTTGAAGAGTTAGAGAATCTTCCGTTGGAGATAACTCAAATAACACTAAAAGTTAAACAGGTTTGGTCACAAATTTAATCCTGTTTTTGTTAATGCCTACTACCCCTCTCCATATAAATGAAACAGGATTACAATTGTGAATGTTTCTTCAAATTCGCCTGTGTTTATTTATCAATTACGTTTATGTTTGTTGTTCAAAATTATCGCATTCTCATTTGGCACATATGATTTTCTATTTATTATGTTATCAGTTGTTTGCATTTCGAAACACTAAAATCTGTGTTCGTTTTTATCTCGACGCGCATAAAATTAAACAACGGCACAGTTTCCTAAAAAGGAATAGCAATAATTCGACATAATTTTGCAGCATTGAGAATAATTTTTTTTTTTTATAATTAAACCACTTCTCATAGGCCTATAATATTTTATGGGGTTCGGTTTGACTATAAACTCTATCATGATGCGAAGTTTCTTCAAAATTCCAGAAGAGTAAACCTGAGGTTTTCCTTATTAGAACAAATGCGCTTTATTCTGTTTTAGTTTTTGTCGCAATCAACAGAGGGTGTACTATGCCGAAATTTATTACTTGTGTTTCAGAACTATTTCTCTTATCATCTTATCATCATAGTATCTATACTTTAAAAGTTTAACTTTTCTTATTATATTTTTTTGTGAAAGCAAATTAATGATTTATTTCGAAATATTTTTGGTAACGTATATTTTGTTCTTTTCAATTATTCAAATTAATCTGCTTCATCTTTTCTTTATTACATATTTCAATAAATCTAGAGAATTAAACCTAGAGGTAAATTTACGTGCTAAAGTTAGTGGCGCACTCTATGGAGTGCGGTAACAACTAAAATTGAAGTAACGGCATAAAGCCACATTTTCGATTTGTTTATACTCTTTTACTCTGTTTTAGTTTTTGCCGCATTCACAAGAGGATGTACTGTGCACAAATTCAATTTTCTATTTAAATAACTGATTGTCTAGTTATAATACACCTACTTCAAACGTTTAATATTTTTGGTACTTTATTTTTCTGTATAAAAAGAAAATAAAGTGTTTAATAGTTGAATAGTCACTAATTAATTGATATCAAGTGTTTAATATTAATATACTAGTTAATTGTAATAAGAATATAAATTGTAATGTAACGGTAATAAGAATAATAAACAAGGGAGGGAAAGGAAATCATTGATTTTGCGTTGCTTTCATACCATGGATTGCCTTCGGGCAGACTACTATTTTTATGTTTATATTTTTCTGAAAACATGTTCGTGATTTAATTCAAAATTTATTTTATACGCGTTTGTTCTTTATTCATTTACTCAAATTAATCAGATTTATTTTTTCTATATTATATATTTAAACCTAGGGGTAAATTTACGTGCTATAGTTAGTGGCGCTCTCTATGGAATGGGGAAACAACTAAAATTGAAGTAATGGCGAAGCAAACTTGTTTGCGATATATTTATACTTCTTTTACCTATGCTTAGAATGATAATAAAATTACAATACAGAATATGTTATTACAATACAGAAATGATTTTTTAAAAGAATTTAAAAAATGCATAATTTTAATTAGTGAAATAAAAATTAAGGTCAAGTGCAACTATTCTCAATCACATAATATTTCATTTATTGCTCATAAATTCGCTTTCAATTATTCACATTTTTCGAAAGTTTTAGAATCGCAATTATCAAATTCGTAAGCGTCAAGTAATAATTTAAAAGTGATACATTCCGTTTGTACAGAAGCGAGAGTAACGTTTCGTCTAAATGCGCATGATTTGTTGTTATTATATATTATTTTCGCAATGTTTTGTTCTTGAATAGTCGGAAAAATATTTCTTTGTTCGTGTTTAAATGTGTGTGGATCGAGTATTTTAGTTTTTTGTTCCAAACGCTTGTTGTTGGTCATGATCAATGAATCGTTCGAGTTGTGTGAGTATTAAGGATTTATATCCAAAATTCAGAAATTTTTGGAAATTGTTAGATTTTTCAGTTTATTGTATAAAAAATGTCTATTTTTTTAAATAATTAATATTATAATTTAATTATTTTATTTATTAATTGATCTAATAATCAACATCAAAATCAATCATTTAATTGAAATTAATTATAATCAAAAATAAAAATTTATGCAAAATGCTTCAAAGTCTTCTGCACATTTTGGCATACCTTAGAAAATACGGATGTATGTATGTGTGTGTTTACGTGTATGTGTAGTATATATGTTTGGATACATTTTATCGTCAACGATTTCGAAAGGTTCAACCGATTTTAATGATTCAAAAAACATTTGATTCCTGAGAAGACGTTCTGATTAATTTTTTGTCTTGTTTTATAATTTTATAAATAGTCAATCAGAGCATTATAATAGTTTACTTACCTTCTTCATCCAATGACAGTATGAGCTGATTATCCTTATTTTTGGAAAGGTTTCTCAAAAAAATTGGAAAAAATTCATATTACTACTAAATTTAATATTTGATGTTATTATAGATAACTATATTGTATGTAAAATAAAATTACATTGCTTAACTCTTCTGTCAAAAAATTCTATGTTTTATTTTTATCAAAATTGTGATAGCTTCTATTTTTTGGTTGGTTATACCAAAATTTCTAAAATACCAAAAATATTTTCAATATTTTTGGAAAAAAATGGTTTCGAAATAGACTTACCCAGAAACGAATCATTCGAATTTGTTAGTTTGTTTGAGAAAATTTATTTATTCAATGATATATTACATAAAGGAAATGTGAGTAATTAATCTTTCGAATTAAAAGCAAAAGTTTTTTTCAGAGAGTTGTGAAATATAATATATACCAGCTATATATTAATCATAAAAATCACTTATAGATATATATCAAAAATATTGCTTTCGGGCAATACTGAAAAAAATTCATCATAACTAAATTAAGACAACTAGCTTTCTGATACAAAACAATATTAATACTATATTTTTTGAGAAGCATCATAATAACCATTTTTAAATCTGAAAAACTGTCATTTGCTGATATGAGATCTTCGGCTAAAATTTTATGACTTTCTTGGTAGCATCTTTAATAAGATTCTAATTTTATTGAAAAGAAGATACTTTCTATTGATGATAAAAGATATCTAAAGAAATCTAATCTGTCACAAATTTATACTTTATGCAAGAATCTTTCTGTTGAAACATTTCATTTTTATATAGCATTAAGTTGCGAATAATGAATGTCATTAATCCCTAAGTCACACCTATTCGCCAGACATTACCTTGCTTATTAACATATATTATCAATATTATTTAACAATAAAATATTCATATTTGCTTTATCTTTTCAGCCGACGATGACTCAGTGTCATTATCTCTCAGTGAAGACTTCACCAGAATGCATGGTGATTTGGACAGGGAACGTCTTCTTGGAGAAAGACCTCAATGTGATCCTATTATTGACACCATGGCTAAGGAACTGAGACACCAAGAAAGGTAAATGATTTTTATATCTATTTGTAAACTATTAGGTTCATGGTTTTTGCAAAAACTTAGATGATGTATGCATAAAAGTTCTGCCTTAAGGCAATGAAAGTCTCGAAGATTAATATATTTGTTGTTACATCATGATGCTATTTGGCGTAATGGTTAGGCACACTGCCTTGTGTGGATAGGGTTGCGAGTTCAAGCTTTTGCTCTGGATAACTTGACATCGTGCAGTAGCTATATCCATTTTTACTTGAAAACAGATCAGAAAAATGTAGCCAATTGAAAAAAATTTATTATGTTCCCTTCTACTACCCATGTTAGAAATGATCTCATCGTACATGATTCTTCTGTGAGGTCTAAGTCATAAGTACATAAAGTTTTATTTTATTGACACATCGATAAACGACAAATATTATAAAATCAATACTACAGTGTAAATTTTCTGCAATTCCACTAAATGGATAATTTATATATGCACATGCTGCAACCTCCTTGGAACTCAGTTTTTTTTTCAAAATATCAATACTGATTGCGATATTTGAATATCAGTGTCAAAATGAAGTTGGCATTGATCATTTTTATTTTTGATACGCTGTCAGAGATATTTTTACAATTGACAATTCTATTTTATTCATTTATTTTGTTCAATAAATTGATAATTAATTCTTTTTGGATCTACTAAAAACGCCTGAGATCAATGCAGCTTATCAATTCCACAAATAACTCAAAATGTTACGTGAAAAAATTCCTATAATTAATAAAAATCCAAACGATTTGATATTTTTTATAGAAATGTCATCAATATGGTTTCAATAAATAATTGTAAGAAATTTCATAAAATTTTAAGTACATCAGAAAATATGCCTCGCGTAGTCTTTTCTTCAAAACGAGAAAGAAATAAAATAAATCTTGTTTTTAAAAGGTTAGTAAAAATATTTAAAATTGTAGTTATTATGCATCGATTTAATTTGTAGCTTCAATATCAGAAATATCTACATTTTACTAAAATTGAACGTAACTCTTTTTAACCTGGAGCATTTGTTCCCAAAATTAATATTTTTTTTTAATATTTTAAAGATCATTTTGTTTTACATTTTTATTCATCAAAAATAATATGAATATTCTAGACTTTTTTTAATTTAATAGTATGCATATGCCAACTTATTTAAAATTTCACTGAAATTTAACGTAACGCTTTTCACCGGAAAAATTTGTTCTCATAAAAAATATTTTGATATTAAACACCATTTCGTTATACATTTTTTTCCTTCAAAAATTAATATGAATAGTTTTGTTTGATCATGAATGTTTTAGTCTTATTTTTAATTTAATAATATGCATATGCGTAATTATTTAAACGTAATTACTTAACCTTCTAAATTTAGTACAGAATGAAATCTTGAAAATTTACTCTACATTATCTTAAGATGATGAAAAAAATATTAAAAATTATATTAAATCTGAGATATTATAAAGAGTTCTAAATACCTTTATCTAATAATAATAATAATGTTTGTATCTAATAATAATAATAATATTTTTGTGAATTGAAAATGGGCACTATAGAACTTTTTATAAAATATTAACGTATAAAATAGAGATTTATCATACAAGTGATAAAAAACAAATATAGTCGTTAAACTGAAAAGTGCAAATTATTTAGCACTTTAGTCTCGGATTTATTTAAAAATCAGTTGTTCAAATATTGTTTTATAGATATTGATACAAGTTCGAAGAATCAATCAATTTACAGTTAACCAGTGCCAATTTGTAAAAAAATTAACGGATACTACGAATTGCTTAACTAAAACCAATTATTATGTCTTATAGACAAAAGTGCATCATATTAAAAATAATCATAAAAAAAATCAAAATTTTCGAATACCTCCAAAATTCTCAAAAAAATCTATTTTCTATATGCATCATATTAAAAAAAAAACGATAAAAATGTTATTTAATATTTATGCTATGTAGTAAATACTTTTTAAAATTAAATTCTTTATCCAACCGTTACAATATGTTCATATAACTTTTTTTTTTAATTTAAGCACTAATATATTATACACCTATGGGTATATGTTATGGGTGTTTTTCCAAAGCAATCAATGTAATAGCTATAATGATATAACCAATTTATCATAATTCCATAACACATATGAAATTATTTCCTGACATTTTCCTGATTTGTTAAACGATTTATTTATTACCAATCCTGGTAATGTAATAATGAATTAATCGGCCTCAAACGATTTGTCGGATGACGAATGAAATTCACGTGCTCGTATTGTTCTATGTTATTGATTTCATAGTGATTTTGTTGACATTGTAATTATATGATTGTAATGACACTGGTTTGTATAATACATTGTATGATGGAAAATTAAAATGCCAATCATATGGGATAAACATGTGGGAAAATGCTAAAGACGCGCGTTCTTCTAATTTACTTACTACATATATCTGGATCATGAATAAAAATTCAATTTTCCACATTAAAGGCAAATTTATATTCCAATTTGTATCGTGATTTACTACTCATTCAGGTTATTGAACAGAGACTTCTACGCAATTTCCCAGAATTGCTTCTAAAAATACGATCCGAATTCATCAATTTTAATTTTTCTCATGAATAGCCAAAAGTATTTTTGGAACTTTTCTTGCTCAAAATACGAAAATATTTTCTTATTTCTTTGAAGGTCACGATCGATAGAAACATAATTCAATAATTCAATATACTTTGTTTGGTTTCTTCACTAATCACATTTACCACAAAAGCTAAAATTATACTTATTTTATTATTTCTATATCTTGTTTAACACAATATTACAAAACCGGTGTAATTCATTTATTCATAATCAGGATGAACAATGGTTTCCTAATAGATATAATAAAATTGTTGCTATATTGAAAACATTTTGATGTAATTCAAACAATAAGCAGACAATACGCAAGATATCTTTATATTGTGCTGAAATAAGTTATGTCTACACAATTGTTTAAATAAATAATATATTTCAATACCGATCAAAACACCTTGTTTAAAGTATAGTGAAATCAGAGAATTGAGATTTAGTACTTTAGATAAAAAAATTTACTGCTTGTTAAAAAAATAGATATTTTGCTTTCACCAATCAATGTGATTTCCTATTGAAAACATTAATTTTGCAAGGAATATTTTTTTTGAAAAGTAAACTGTTTTTAATATCTTAAAAGAACTATAAATGTTAGCAAATAAATATTATTCTAGTCGAATTCCAATTTTAGTTTGTCTAAAATTATTAATATACAATAATAAATACTTCATATAAATTTTTAATGTGAAAACAGACAATTCTACGAGTCTTCTAATTTTTATTTCGAATTTGCAAATCGTGAAAATTTATTTAACCACTTGGATAACAGATCTTTTTTACCTTACCTTTTTAAAACTCTAAAACAGCTATGTAGAGCGATTGCTTTGAGAAAATTCTGAATTTTTCCAAAAAAATGCCAAAAAAAAAATTTTCATAATTTTCAAAGCTTCTAAAGATTATTTAAATGTTTCGGAAAGTTCCAGCAATTTTTCTAAAGACAGACGATCGCTTTAGAAGAAATTCGAAATTTTTAATGATATTCTAAATTTTCAAAAAAATCCATTTTTTTCATAATTTTCAAAATTTTTTAGAGCTTTATAAAAACGATACCAAAAGTTTGAGCAATTTTCCTAAAGGCGATCGCCTTCTGGAAAAAATTCAAAATTTTTAAAAAATCATACATTGAAAAAAAAAAACAAATTTTTCCATAATTAAAAAAAAAATTAAATCATTTAAGAGTCATAAAGTATGGTACGGGAAGTTGCAGCAATTTGCCTCGAGGCAGCGCGAGATCGCTTGGGATATAATTCATAATTTTCAATAAATTTCAGAATTCCTAAATATTTTTTACATTTACAAAAATTTCAAGCTTTTATAAATCATAAATTACGGTACGAGAAACTCCAGCAATTTGCCTACAGACGATCGCTTTGGAAGAAATTCAAAGTTTAAACAAAAAGCTAAATTTTCAAAAAAATCTAAATCTTTTATAATTTTTAAAAAAATTTAAAGCTTTTAATAGTTATAAAGTATGGTACGGGAAGTTCCAACAATTTTCTTTAAAGCAGCACGATCGCTTTAGAAGAAATTCAAAATATTTTAAAAAAATCTTAATTTTTAAAAAAACCTAGTTTTTCTATAATTTTTTAAAAAAATTAAAGCTTTTAATAGTTATAAAGTATGTATGGTACGGAAAGTTCGCTTTTCGCGAACGCTTTGACAAAAATTTAAAATTTTCAATAAATTTAAAAATTCTCAAAAAATTAAATTTTTTCATAATTTTCAATTTTTTTTAAAGTTTTATAAAAACGATACGAAAAGTTTCAGCAATTTTCCTAAAAGTGATCGCCTTTTGAAAGAAATTCATATTTTTTTAAAAATTCTAATTTTTCAAACAAACCTAGTTTTTTACATAATTTTCAATGAAATTTAAAGTTAAAATAATTTCCGAATTTTCAAAAAAACAATTATTTTTCATAATTCAATAAAATGTAATGTTTTTAAAAGACATAAATTACGGTACTGGAAGTTCCAGCATTTTGCCTCGAGGCAGCGCGATGTATTTGGAAATAATTCAAAATTTACAAAAAAATAAAAAAAATCTCAAAATAATGTAATTTAGTACGAAATTTCCTGCAATTTGCTTTAAGACTGACGATCGCTTTGGAAAAAAATCAAAATTCTCAAAAAAATCTAATTTTCTCATCATTTTCATAAATTTTTGAAAATTTTAAAATACGGTACAGAAAATACCAGCAATTTGCCTTAATACAAGCGATTGCTTTGAAAAAAATTTAAAATTTTCAAAAAATATAATTTTTCATAGTATCAAAAAAATATAAAGCTTTTATAGATCATAAATTCAAAATTTTCGAAAACCTCAAAAAAATTTTAAAATTCTCAGAAAATTTATTTGTATTCCAAATTTTCAAAAACTTAAATTCCTTTCAAAATTTTAAATTACAATAAACAAAGTTTCAACAATTTGCATCAATCGACAATTTCGTACCCCACTAGTTTATTCGAAAATAATCGAGTTGCACCGTATCACCACTACTCCCCACTCCCAACTCCAGTCAACCGATATCACATTTACCGCACGCTGCAGAATACAGTCCGCTCTAGTATATAAAAACGATCATTTGCTCCGTTTCTTCGTGCCTTAAACTAATGAGTAAGGAAAATATACGAGCCTAGTTGAGTCTAGTGCTCAAATAGCAATTATCTCATTGCATTTATGCTTTGAGGGATATTTTTGGAGAGGCAAAGGTCGTCCCCTTGAGCGTCCGTTCCTGGACACGTTCTTCCTGGTGCTCTCCTGCTGTCGTCGAAACGGAGCCTACTTCGCTCTGTTTTTGGCCCAGTTGGAGGGTTTGGGAGGATGTGCTCATACGGGTGTTCGGGTGAAGCGATCTGCCTCCATAAGCGACCAATACCAAATCTTAGGATTTAAAAACACACCATGTTCAATAGTTCTTATATCATATATGAACTGGTTTTGCATGGTGATACCTTTTTAGATCAGAGTCTTCATAAAATCTATTTTCTAATCTAACTTCTCGTAGAGTAGTAAGTTATTGTAATGGGCCGAAAATCTAAATTGAAAATTTTTGCATATCTCAACGTTTTAAAGGTTTCGGAACAATTTGGCATGCCTCACAAAAAATGGATCTGTGTGTGTGTATGTATGGATACAAATTTCCAGTCACGTTTTCAGGCGCACGGATCAACCGATTTGAATGGTTCAAAAAACATTCGATTTCTATTGATAGGGAGATGAGCTGATTAGTTTTTCGCAAAGGCAGGTCCAGCCGTTGCGGAGATAAAGAACAAAGAGTGCAGAAAATAGAAATCGAGATTTTGAGAGAAAGGAGCGTCCGATTTGAATGATTGCAAAAACATTCAATTTGTAATGACTGGGAGAAGGGGTGGTTAGTTTTTCGCAAAGGCAGACCCAGCTATTTCGAAAATACCGAGCTAAATGTGCGAAAAATGGCAGTTTTTGAGAGAACTAAACGTCCAATTTAAATGATTCGAAGAACTTTCAGCTTGTTTTAACAAAATAATTGATTTTGGAAAAAACTTTTTTTTTTTTGTACATCGAAAATAATTCAGATTTTATTTTCAATTCTGACTATAGTTCTAATATACTTTAAACAAATAATTTCAACTTTGCAATTCAGTTTATCTTATAAATATTAAACAATGTTACAATATTAATAATAATCTATTTGAAAACATTCAGTATTCCTCGAACATTTCGTTACGGTACGGGAAGTTCCAGCAATTTGCCGTAAGGCACGATGCCGTATACCCCACTAGTTGTTATTTTTTTTTTTGAAAATTTAGAAGTATTCTCAATTTTTTATAAGAAATAAATGTTTTTTTTACACACAAATAATACATCCATTTTTTCTAAGGTATGCCAAAATATTCAGAAACCTTTGAAGCGTAAAAATATATAAAAATTTTCATTTTCGATTTTTTTGAGATTACTCTACGGAAAGATAGTAACACTCGTTTATAGAGCTTTTAGTCTAGAAATTAAAAAAAATGCTTTTTTCTTTAATATTTTCAAAATTTGAAAATATATGTACGAGAGGATTTTTAAAATTTAACAACAGCTAATTTTTGTAATTATTAACTTTTTTTCTATTTTTTCTATAACGTGAAAATAAAAAAAATATTATTAAAAAAAAATGATTATTAAAAAAATTATTATTAAAAAAATAATTGATTTTTTACAATAATTTAAAATAAGTTAAACTTCATGCCTCTACGCCGTTTCTTATTTACTTTTACTTAATATTCATGAATGGACTCTTCCATATTTACAAATAATTATTATAATTACTGCAAATTTCCAAATATAAGTGCTTATATTTGGGCGACAACCGTCTAATATATTTATAAGAAACTAGACATATATAAAAAAAAGAATGCAAACAAGGTCCTTCAAACAGTTACCATATATAAAATATTACCTCAAACTTCTAACAGTTATATAAAACCAATATATAAACATTTGAAAACTTAATTGCAAAGTTACAATTAATTATTATAAATAAATAAATGAATTTTCAAAATTCAAAAAAATAATTTATTAAAAAATGATTATGAAAATTAATAATAATTTCAACTCTATAATATCGATATTTTTTAAAAAATGTTTCATTTATTCATGAAAATTTTGAAATTTTATGAAAGTTCTGAAAAATTTTAATAATTTGAAATAGTAAGGTAAATATAGATAAGAGTGTATGTAGTATGTATGTTTGGATTAAGTAATTTTTAGTAAGTTTGAAATAATTAATTTTTTTGTTCACGATTTCAAAAGTCCTTATAAACCAATTTAAATGATTCAAAAAACATTATATTCCAATTGACGAGGAGACGTGCTGATTAGTTTTTGGTAAAGACAGGTCCAGCCGTTTTTGAGATACGGAGCAAAGAGTGCAAAAAATAAAACTTATTTGAATAATCAATATTGTTGTTGATAATTAATTAATTTTTGTTGATTCGTTATTATTTTTATTTATTAATGTTAAGACACGATGCCAAACACCTCTAGTTTTTATTTCCATGTGCAAATTTTATGCAGTATATTTCATATTTCTTTTTATGTTTCATTAAACCTGCAAAAAATTGCAACTTGTGAACTATTTTGCAATCATAAACACTGTGCTAATTTTTACAGCCTTTATCGGATGACTGAATTCGAGCATAAATACATAAATATCGTTTTTATTTGGAATGTGCATATGACTAATTTCTGTACTACCTTGAAACTAAATTACTTTATTGTATAAAAAGAACAATTAACATTTTTGGCAACAGCTCTAATTGAGGCATTTTAATTTTTTCTCTTTTTTTTTAATTTTTTCTCTTTTTTATTTTATTTATCACTTTAATAAGTGATTTTACTATTCTGTTCATATAAAGTTGTGATAGTTCTAAGGGTCCTCCATATTATTTTTTTTATTTTTATTAAATTGAAAATGTACCATGTTGGTTAGAAGAAATTAGATCTAGTATACCTTATATCATCAATAATAAAAATTTTAGTATTCCACGAATTATCCTTAAGTATTCAAAAAACTTTCCGAACAAATCAATAACTCTACGTCATATAATATACTACACTTTGTAAAGGGCGGGTTATAATAAAAATTTGATAGCCCTATATAGTCGCCTACGCATCCAAAGTTTTATCGAAATAGAAATTGAAGATTTTGCGTCATACCATATAATTATGTTTCATGAACCTAGAAATTATATACTCAGGTGTCGAATGTAATAAATATTTAATTCGTTGTGTGGATTCCGTGCATTCCGACAAAGTATAATAAAAATAGTATTGAGAAGTAAATTAGAAGTCGAGAAAGAAATCTGTATGAAACTGTTAGTAATGTGTTTGGAATTTGAGAAATGCAGGGTTTTTATTTACAAATACATGTTCTGCAATTTTAGTGCTGATTGGAGATTAATTGTAATCCAAACATGGATTTCATTATTTTTTTAATCATTCAAATCGGTTGATCCGTGCTCTCCAAATAGTGTACGAAAAATCGTATCCAAATATACATACATACATCCATTTTTAAGGTATGCCAAAATGTTCAGAAACCTCTAAAAACCTCTCCAGGTATCGACCTAATTTCTACCCTATGGTCTGAGTCATGGAAATTATATTGGATATCCTCCTTTTGATATCTATTAAGCCCCTCCAAAGGATTCCGTTCGATTAAATGCTCATTGTAAATTCATTCCTACCTGTAGACAGGTAGAAATACCTTTGTAATCGGTTGATAAATAGACGTTTAAATTGACGTACGTCATGCGAAATTACTGGCGCGTGTGTGCATAAAAAATGTATTAAACCCTTTGAGGTAGTATACTATTTGATGTTAGGGGATGACGGATTTAGGGGAATATTCGAAACAAGTTTTGTAACGACTTATTATTAAAGAAAAACCAATGGCATCGTGTCTTGAAAAAAAATGCAGGATGTTGCCACAACCTAATTTAAATATGCTAAAATATTTATTTTTTTTGAAAACTTTAAGGAAAATATTTTTTTTTAAATTATTGGAAAATTTTGAATTTTAGCCAATTTAAAGAATTAAATCTGTGACACCTCAATTTAAATATGCTAAAATAATTAAATTTTTTTGGAAATTTTGAGATTTTTTTTTTTTTTGGTTTTTTGAAAATTTTGCAATTTTGCCGATTTGAAGAACTCTATCTGTTAAAGTAAAAATTTAAGGGTCAATACTCGGATAAAATAGGAACGTTATGCTAATGCTATGCTATGGGTCTATAATATTTTAAAAGATTTTTTTTTTTGAAAATTTTGATAAAACTATCTTAATGGAATTTTTTGTAATTTTTTGAAAATTTTGAACTTTGGCCAATTTGCATAACTAAATTTGTTAAAGTAAAAGTTTGAAGGTTAATTCTCGGATAAAATAGGTACGTTATGGTAATGTTATGTTACGTGTCTATAATATTTTAAAAGCTTTACTTTTTTTAAAAAAAATTTGCCAAAATTTTTTTTTGTAATTTTTTTTAAATTTTGAAATTGGCTAATTTGAAGAACTAAATCTGTTAATGTAAAAATTTTAGGGTCAATTTTTGGATAAACTTTATGGCAATGCTATGTTACGGGTCTATAATATTTTATTATAATAACAGATTTAAATTTTTTCGAAAATTTTTACAAAATTGATTTATTGCATTTTTGTCATTTTTTTCAAATTTTGAATTTTGGCCAATTTGAAGAACTAACTTAGGTATGTTATGGTAATGCTATGTTACGGGTCTATATTCGTTAGTAGTAACAAACTGCCAAAACATATTATTTAGAAAAAAACCTAGTGGAATCGTGTCTTAAAGAAAATTACTGAAACGTACGTACGTACAAAACGTTTTGTGCCATAATTTAAATTTTTGCTTAAATTTATTTGAAAAATTTGAAAAAAAAACAATTTTTCTAAAATTTTGGAATTTTTTTGATAAATTTGAAATTTGGCCAGTTTGAAGAACTAAATCTGTTAAAGTTAAAATTTAAGGGATAATTTTTGAATAAAATAGGTACGTTATTCATAACAGATTTAGTTCATCAATTTGGCTAAAGTTCAAAATTTTCAAAAAATTACAAAATTCATAAAATTATTTTTTTCGAACTTTCAAAAAAAAAATGTTTTTAAAATATTATAGCCGTAAGATGGCACTACCATAACATATCTATTTTATTAAAAAATTCGTCTCTTACCCATAGACCCCAATTTTCCCTACAATGAACTTGACCTTGACCCCCGACCTTGACATTAATGGTTTGTCTGTACCTTTCGTGTCTCATATTATTTTTCTGCCCATTAATTTAATTTCTCCTATGTAAAAAAGCAATAGATTTTAATGAAAAAGCAAATATTTGTTCAATTACTAATGGTACTAATGGTTATTTTATGATCCCATAATGATTTGTTGGTTGAACAAACTTTTTGTTACAAAAATCTTTATAAAGATTGGTAATGATAATTGATGTTATTAAATTAAACTTATAAGAACAGCCAAAGTTATATATATATGTATATATATATATATATATATATATATATATATATATATATATATAAGGTTTTTAAGGGCAATACATCAAGTAAAGAAAAAACAAAGATTTATAAAATAATCTTTAATTCTAAAATTTCGACATACAATTTGATGTCATCGAATTTTGCACCAACATTGATACAACTAACCAGTCAAAAATCATAAATTCTTGTTAAATAGGAAAACTAGTGAGAGTTTGTTTTACAAAAATGTGGAAAAATTAACGGATTTTAGATAAAGAAAATTTATAAATAAAAATTAAAGCACAGAAACATGTGATAGCTATCGGTATCGAGGCTAATATACTTTAACCCATGTAGAAATTAATATGGTCTGAATCTACAAGCAATATAAAATCTACATTGGTCAAATTTGAAACCAATATCGGTTGGTCATAAAAATTGAACATTTTTTATATTGAGGCCATATAGGTAAACCAACAATTGGTCTATATTGGTCTATATTTGGAAATTTGGAACCAATGTTGCCTACAAATTGTTGAATGTTGGTAAGGTAATATACAATTAGACAGAGAGCTGGTAAACATTTAGAATTATTAATTATTGAATTATTCTGAAACTTATAACTGATGTTGAAATATTACACAAATATTTGAAGATTTGAAGTTGAAATAATATAACGCATAAATCAATGTCATTTATTTAACAATAAAACACCTGAAATGAACATTAACATAAATTTATTAAAAATGTTTTTGTGGAAATTCATTTATTAAATATAAACAATGATACAAATATATAACTGCATTAAAAATATGATTATTCATAAAACACAAAAGTGTCATGAATATTGATTATTTTTAATGGATATTTATTAATACATATCAAGTATTTTTTTTATAACAATAACAAAGGCAAATTAACTTTCCTATTTATAACATCGTCACTCGATAAAATATTGTACAGCATCTGAACATATTTTATTCGTTGTTAATATATTTATTATCCATTATGAAATATTTATTTCTTCCTTCTGTGTTCAAAAACATTTTCAAATGAAGCAATGAAGCCCTCAAGATTTCAAGATCATTTGAATAGAATGCATCCGGATAAGAAGGATAAAAATGTTGACTACTTTCGAAATCTGGAAAAGAAGTATATTGCTCAGCCTAGTGTGTCAAAACTTTTTTCAGTAGCTGCTAAGCAGGACGATGACAGACTTCGAGCGTCATACAATATCTCTCGGTTAATTGCCCAAACAGGTAAACCACACACTATTGGAGAATCATTAATTTTGCCAGCAGTAAAAAAAGTTATAACTACTGTGCTACATAAACCAGCAGCAGATATAATTCGCAAAATTCCTTTGAGTAATAGTTCTGTGCAAAGACGAATTGATGAAATGGCTGAAAATATTGAAGAATTATTATGCAATCATTTGAAGTCTTGTAAATTTTCACTCCAATTGGATGAGTCTACTTTACCAAATAATGAAGCGTTGTTGTTGACTTACGTGAGGTTCATTAAAGATGAAGAAGTATGCCAAGAACTTCTATTTGTTAGAAATTTAGAGACAGATACAAAAGGAGAAACCATATTCAAAACATTGGAGAAGTTTTTTGATGAGAAAGATATTCCATTGAAGAATATTATATCAGTTGCTACTGATGGTGCTCCAGCTATGAGGGGTTGTTAAAAAGGATTCATAGCCTACCTAAAAAATAAAATTCCCAATGTTCTTGCTGTGCATTGCGTGATACATCGACAGCATCTAGTTGCCAAAAACTTAAGTGAACGATTGCATCAAGCATTGCAACATGTCATCAGAGCTATTAATAAAATCCGACACAACTCTTTAAATGAGAGATTGTTCAATCAGCTGTGTACCGCTAATGATGAAGAATTCAACAGATTGTTATTTCACACAGAAGTGCGTTGGCTATCAAAAGGAAATTGTCTGACCCGTTTTTACAATCTGTTTGACTCCGTTGTAGAGTTTTTAGAAAATAAGGACACACAGTTGTGTAAAGACCTGATATCATCAAAAAATGATATAGCATATCTCACAGACCTTTATGCATTACTCAACAATATGAATCTACAACTTCAAGGCGATGGCTTTAATTTAATAAAAACAAAAAATATCATCGCTGCTTTTATAGCAAAACTGTTATTACATAAGAAAAATATTGGCAGACGGGAGTTTCATAATTTTCCAAATTTATCGGTATCGTGCAACGAAGACTTGCTCGTGTACTGCCAACATTTGGAAAATCTTCATGGAAATTTTATTGAAAGATTTCAAGATATTTTGAATTTGGAAATACCAGGCTGGGTATTAGACCCTTTTTCAAATGCATATGTAGAAGCATCAGCCCAGCTAGAAGAAGACCTTATAGAATTAACAACGAATGAGGAATTAAAAATCAAATTTAAAGATGGTTATCAACAATTTTGGCTACAGAAGTCAATTCAGCACTTATATCCTGGCTTGTGGTTGGTTGTTCAAAAATTTTTACTAGCATTTCCATCGTCATATTTGTGTGAACGTGGATTTAGCACTGTGACAATGCTACTTACTAAAAACAGAAATCAGTTGCAAATTACCAAACGCGGTGACTTACGACTGTTTTTGAGTGAAATGGAACCTGATATTGACAAACTTGTAAAAAACCATCAAATTCATCCTTCTCATTAGAGTTTAAAAATAAAATTTTATATACTGTATCAATTTGATTATAATATATAAAATATATGATTAATGTCATAAAGTTGCGTTTTATTTGCTTTCACTGGTAAAAATGTCTAATTTAGAATGTAAGGTTGCATCAACTAATCACACTATAACTATATTAATAAAAGTAATAAAAGAAACAGTTTTCATATATTGTATAAAAAATTTGGTAGGGGGGCGATACAAAAATTTTGATCTTCAAAGGGGGCGATGGAAGAAATAAGTTTGAGAAACGTTGGTCTAGAATCTTGCTATGCAAATGTACAGATTTATTGACATTCCACATTGCATTTATTATTATCAAACATTATGATTATTCTGTCAAAATTTATATCTTTCCTTTCTATAACTTATTTAGTTACAAACTTTTGATGAAAACCTTTTCGATAACATTTTATTACTAAGCAAACCAGTTTCCTTTCTTTCTGCGCTTACAACAATATTACCTGAAAATAAATAAGAAGTTTTAAAAGCAGAAAGAAATAATTATATTATAGCAACTATTGAAGCTTACCTTTTATAAATATGAAAGTGTAGAATTTTTTTCTCTCTACTATATTATTATTTCCTGAAAATAAGTAAGTATAAGTTTTAAATGAATAGACAGAATAATATTGAGGAATATTATATGCCTTTACCTGATAGTTGCAGCGCGTAAAATTCTCCTTGCCAGAAATTAGGTTATGTTATGTTTGATGTCTATAAAATATTTCACATAATATATACGGCAGATTTCTCAATGCTGTTAAACTTCTGATCAAATTAGAAAATCTTAGTGTAAAAAGGTTATTGAAGACATGCAAATCTTTTTGAAAATAATCTCGAAAATTCCAGCTTCAGACATATAATTAAACATGAGACACGGCACAACACAACACAACACAGTTGTTTATTTACAATTTATAACTCATAACACAATCTACACACATACGCACATTATCACTATTCTTTTAATAAAAACATAATTTGACTATTTACAATCGAACAAATAATACATTTCGTCAAGCGACGCTCATGATGCCTATTGAAGAACCACTTTGTTGTATTAATGCGCTTAAGCCATGGAATATTCTGGAAACGATACAAATCGTATTCATCCGCGCCAAAAAATAGAAAACTCATAACTTTATTAAATTCAAGATATTTAATAAATTCGTAAAGAAATCACAACATATATTATTATATATTATTAAATTCGTCTTAGAAAGTTTTTCTTTCATACAACTAAACTTCGTATTGTAAACCGTCTGGAAAATAAGCTAGTCAGACTCCTGTAATTTAAGAAAAAAATCCAAATTCATATTGTCATAAATAAACCATATAAAGTATTATACATTGTTAGAATCGTCTCAAAATTTTTAATTATTCTTTCATATATCACAATTCCGTATTTCAAACGGTTTGGCCTATGGGCGAGTTGCAGTGCTAAAATTCAAGAAAAATTGAAAAATCTGAAAATAATTATATGAACACACATATTGAATTATATATCATTTTATTCGTAATTTTATTCCGCATCTTTCGTCCGAATAAACTTTTTACGTATCTTTTACATTTTAGCTTGTAGTATTGAATATTTGTGAATAATCACATGGTTAAATATTTAAAGCCTTATGTGGCGCGTATATTGCTTTTGTTCTGTGCGAGTCGTTGGCCAAGCGGTAGCGTTGCTGCCTCTTAGCCTCGTAGTCTCAGGTTCGATCCCAGACAAGACTTTTGTTTTTTATTTTAAATATAATAACAATAATTAGGATTTTTTTTAAATTTGGGCTAATTTGATTCAGAATGACAAAATTCGACAAAATATATTATTAGCAATGTGGATTTTCCCAAGAAAACAAACCTCTACTGTGGGAAACAATATTTATTATTAACATGAGAACAATATTTAATAGTCAATTATAAAACAATGTTGCATGAATATTTATTTTTTATTTTGAGGACAATATTTATTAGCTTATGATAAAAAATTTTGTACCCGATGATAAAATTTTTTGCATAAATATTTATTTTTCAATTTGACGATAATATTTTGTACCTGTTGATAAAAAATGTTGCATCAATATTTTTATTTCAATTTGTGGACAATATTTGTCAGCTGATGATAAAAAAATATTGCATCAATATTTATATTTCACTTTGAGAACAATATTTTTTAGCCTATGATAAAAATATTGCATCAATATTCATATTTCACTTTGGGAACAATATTTTTTAGCCGATGATAAAAAATATTGCATCAATATTTATATTTTAGTTTGAGGACAATATTTATCAGCCCATGATAAAAAATATTGCATCAATATTTCTATTTTATTTTGAGGACAATATTTATCAGCCGATGATAAAAAATATTGCATCAATATTTCTATTTTAGTTTGAGGACAATATTTATCAGTCGATGATAAAAAAATATTGCATCAATATTTATTCTTCTATTTGGGGACAATATTTATTAGCCGATGATAAAAAATATTGCATCAATATTTCTATTTTAGTTTGAGACCAATATTGGACATGGCCATTTATAGAGATTATTGCCTCAATATCGGCTGACGTTGGCCTGATCGATTAGTTGACATCATCACAGAACCGACGTTCGCCTATATTTGTGCAATATAGGCAATCACGGCCACAGAAAACCGATATTGGTAATATATTGTACCGATATTAATTTCTACATGGGAATTTTTCCACATTTTTGTAAAACAAAACTCTCATTATTTTGCCTATTTACAAAAAATTCATGAATTTTTTAAATTGTTGCTCATTATTGATTTTATATAGAGTTCAAGCCTAATTCTAAGCACACTAAATATATTTTACGAGTTATGAAAAAAAGTAATTCTAATTGAAAAGTAGCCAAATATAAATGTGACGTCATAAAGTCTACTTGCCAAGAATGTATTCTAAATGAATAAATTATTGAATAAACTTTATTTATTCTTAAGTGATAGTTACCTCGAATGAACTTCATAAGATCAAAATTTTTCTGCTAATCTGCATTATTACAGAAATAATTTGTCTTAATGTAAAAGTGAAATAAGTTGATGAAATATTGTTATTGCATATTTGGATAATTTCAAATCTTTCATTTTTTTGTTAGTTTTAAGTAGATCAGTAGATCCCATAATAATGAATAAATTTGCCCTTACCTTACCTCAGTGGTAAGAGCTTCGGTTTTTGGGTTTCAGATTTGATACCAACCACGTTCGGCCTGATATCAAGTAGTAGTTAAATCCATGTTCACGTAAAGGTGTAGACCTAAATATGATTTCTCTCTTATAAATAATTTGCATTAATACAGAGGTTGTTTCCCTGTAGGAGTATGTACGTTTCAGTTGTCTACGTCATCGCATAGTGACGTCACATAGTCGAAAGATCGATAACAATATTTGTACCGTACCTACCACTGTTCCACTTTGGAAATTCTATTTTAGAATCAAAATGCATCATATGATTTATTTCATAGCTTTTCGAGCTATATTTATCTATTTCAAGAACGAAATAAACAAACTGTATAATCTATTTTGGAAACTGTTAAAGTTTTATAGCTCGTTTTTGTTGTCAAATGATGGTTTTCCATAAAAAACTATTGTTGAGTTTCCTCATTATTGCAATAATAGGTTAATACTATTTATTCACTTTATTATTTCAAAAAAAAACAAAATTTCTAATTTCATTGGCAACATCCACTCGATGACCTGTGTATACTGATGTCGTCCATGGACGACATGTTGTGTGTTGGCGGTAATTGATTCCAGATTTATCACTACGAGTTAAATTATTGAAAATTCTAATTTTCTTATTGTTGCTGAAAATACTCTCGTAAAAAAAGAATCTATCGATCAATGTGAAATGTATTGCCTGTTCTTACTATCGTTCTTTTAATCAAACATGTCTAAAAATAAAGCAAAGAATTAAATAGTTTCATGAAATGTAAATAGTGGTAGTGTATATGTACCACGTCATTAATTTCCCAATTTTTTTCATGCCGAAACGAGGTTGATTGTAAAAGCTTGATATGACGATAAAAGTCATGAAATGTAATTATATTTACGTCATACATTGCATGACAAAAGCTTTCTTTATATGAATATCAAATTCAGGAAATAGAATTTATTTTCAAATAAAGCAACTCACTTTTATGTAATATTTACTTCCCGTAGGGTAAGTTATAGTAATCGCATAAAATCGAAAATGTAAATGTTTGAATATCTCTACGTTTTAAAGGTTTCTGAACGTTTTGGCTTACCTTAGACAAAATTGATGTGTGTGTGTGTGCGGATACAAATTTTTGTCTACGATTTTGAGAGTACAATTCAACTAATTTAGATACAGAAAACTTTCGATTCTTATTGATGGGGAGACGTTTTGATTAGTTTTTGACGAAGGCAAGTCCAGTCCTTCCGGAATTACGGTGCAAAAAGTGCCAAAAATGGTAATTCATTTTTTGAGAGAACGAAGCATCCGATTTCAATGATTCAAAAAATAATTTCCCTTATATTGATAAAATAAGGATAAATTGGATTCGATTGGATTGGATAAATTTTTGCAAAAGCAGATCCAGCGGTTTTGGAGATTTAATAAAAATAGTTATGAAAAATGCCATTTGGCGGTCAAAAATGATCATTAGACATATGCACATCAAATTATCAGATATTTTATAGAGATTTTGATAATAAGTACAAATTTTGTTTAAATTTCATACCAATAAATATAGAATGCAATGCGACGCTTACGCGCTTCGATACTTTGCCTCTAAAACAGCGTACGCAGCGCGATTGCTTTGAAAAATTTCCAAAAAATCAAAATCTGAAGAAATTCAAATTGTTCAACAAAGTCAAATTTTTTCAAAATTTCTAAAATTCTGAAGTTAAATTTTTTAGTTTTCAAAAAAAAATGTTTTTTTTTAATTTTAATTTTTGGTACAAAAAGCTCCAGCAATTTGCAGTAAGACACGATGCACCAAAATTCAGATTTTTTATTTTCCAAAATTTTATATATGCATTTCAACACAAAAAATTATCTATCCCTTACATCATTACAAAATTCCTAAAATTCCACTATCCCCAAATCATTTTCCTTCATTTCATTCATCAACATTTCTCTTTGAATCATTGTATATAAACAAATTCCCAGAATGCACCAGAAGCTTTTAAAATAGCTTCCACGTAATTTATAAAATCCATTTAAATCCATCAGCACATGAAAATATTTAAAAAATTCATTAAGTGTTCATTTTCAATTCCAACTTATATGTACAAAGTAATCGTATAGAACAGAATCATATATTGTACATTGCTCATGCGCAAACTCATAAAGAACACACATAGAATACAAGAACGACTCCATAGTCAGTCTGCCATCGAAGTTTCAGAAGAAAAGATCGTACTAAATTAAAAGTAAAATCAGTTATATTAAAGTTTTCCATTTAATTCTATTAATTATTGTGTAAGAATTCGTTAAAAATTGTGTGGAGATTAAAATTGTTGAAGTGAATTATTACTATTTTGTGTAAATTTGTTCCCCAAAGTTGAGTCTTGGTGCGAAGGAATCAATATTTTGCCTTCTTCAACGATAGTGAAGGTTATAAAAGATTCATTTTATGATGGGTTTTTCGCTTTTAGAATATTGTGTGAATGTTTGTGAATGGATGGTAAAGTAAGAGATTATTTTCAATTTAAATACAATTTTTAAAAATATTGTCAATATTACATTAGGCTGGTAATTTATAAAATCTGTTTTATAAATCTATCTTTCAACTTTTTTTGTTTGAAAAATTGTTGAGGAAAATTTTATCATATATATATATATGTATATATATATATATATATATATATATATATATATCAATAAATATGATGAGATAAATAAATTTCAATATAATAATAACACTAATTGAAAATATTGAAATTATTACATTAGGGATACTTAAAAGAAACTGTCTTATAAATCTATATTTCATATCGTTTTTTTGTTTTTTTTTGTTTCTGTTTTGATTTACTAGGAAAATTTACTAGGAAAATATTACTGATGATGATGAGATAGATAAAGTTCAATACGATAATTCCACTTTTGCAGTTTAAATATTAACTAACTTTCAATTTATTAAAACCTCTATAAATTGATCTGATTATTTAATGTGCATATATCCAATGATCATTTTGGACCACCAAATACAAGTTTTTCAACATTTTTTTTGATCTCTGAAATTGTTGGTCCTACCTTCCCAAAAATTTAATCAATACTTTATATCATCAATACAAGTGAAATGTTTTCTGAATCATTCAAACCGGACACTCCATTCTCTCAAAAACTGAATTATCATTTTCAGCCCTTTTCCCCCCGTATTGTTTAAACTGCTGGACCTGCCTTTGTCAAAAACTAATCAGCACGACTCCCTATCAATAGAAATCGAATGTCTCTTGAATCATTCAAATCGGTTGATCGGTGCTCCCGAAAGTATCGACTAAAATTTGTATCCGAACAAACATACATAGATTTTTTCTGAGGTTTGTCAACATGTTCACAAACCTTTGAAACGTAGAACAATACAAAACTTTTAATTCCTGATTTTTTTATTTGGTTAATTTAATTAGACATTTATTTTTGCTAACTATAGGCAATCTATTACAAAATCGTTGATATTAAGGTAGGTCTTAAAATTTGTATGATATGCTATTTAGATAGGTCCTATATCTGCACCTGGTTTATGAAAATCTATGAAACACAGAAGTTGTTTTACAATTTGGTTAGATGATTTTTATCCAAAAAGTAAAAAAGTTCTTTACCATTTGCTTTAAGTTCTTTATAATTTGCATATATTGCTTTTATTATTTTGTACTAGATCATGCACTACACTATTATTTCCTATTCACGAATTCACCAGAACAGTTTTACTATGAAGATTACGATTTTTACGATGTTTTAGTTCCAATTGGAATTGTGTCAAGGATCACACGAATGCATTTCCGAATTAAATTGAATTTTATCCTTCAGATTATTGATCGTCTGTTAAGTAAATTCATTCTATATTCAACATAGAAAATGTATTATTTTAGTATATAAATATATTTAAAATGCAAGGCTAAAGTTTTATTCAAAAACAATAGTAAATAGTAATGATCATCGGAGTGATTCACTCGAAATAAGTTCATGAAACGATTATATTGCATGAATAATGAACAACTTGTTTGTATATACATGCACGTGATCTGTAAACGACAGATATTTACTTTTGTTTCTCAGAAAAATATGTCAAATATTTATTTTAAAGTAGATAAAATATTTAGTAAGACCTAAGAGAGTTCTATATATAAGAGGTACTCTATAGCTTTATACATATTGCTATAGTAGAAATAGAGATCTTATAATCTAAGGTTATTTTGAATATAATATTTATTCTGAAGTTCGAAATAAATTATTTTAATCAAACAACTGTGCCAAATTGAAGTATCTTAATTATTTCATATTGTACTTTTCGAGAACCATATTTGTGCCATCATTTTAATGTATTTAGAGTAAGAATAATAATTTCGTCTCCTCCCTTTAATTTAAACGAATTATACACCTTTTTATAAGTTTTTTCTTGAAAAAAATACGATATAACTATAATCAAAATCTTGACTTATGATTTGATCCAAATATTATTGAAAAAGAGGTGAAAGTGGCCCCTTTATTCAAACTCACTTTTTTCTATAAAACATGTCAACAATGAACTATGACTATGTATGAATACTAATCTATAAATAATTTAAAATTCGAAAATTCGAAAAATTAATGTAATTTCAAAAATATTTAATTCTACTGTGTAAAAATAATAATTTCGGGACCCTGATATTTAAATGATTTAAACACTATTTCATAGGCACTTTCCAAGAAAATGCAATATACAGTTTTTTATAATCCTAACTTATCATTTGTTCAAAATATTCTTGAAAAAGAGGTGAAAGTGGCCCTTTTATTCAAACTCTTTTTTTCTATAAAACCTGTCAACAAACAGACTATGTTATTAAACATAAATTAATTTAAAATTCGAGAACTCGAAAAATTAATTTAAACTCGAAAATATTTAATTTTAATGTATTTAAAACGTTTCTTCATATCACATGATTTTTTATTAAATTATTGTTTTGATTAAATTAATTTTTCTAAGAACACAAGGAATTACACTGTTTATTTTCAATATAATATATTTGTATAAAAACTTTATATATAGTTTATAAACTGAACCCAATTTTTATTCGAGATAAACTTTGTTTTTATTCCATATATATTATATATGAATACAATTTAAAGTTTTAAACAATATATATTGTTAGCGTTCGGAATTTTTATGTCTGTTGTAATTCGATTAAATTAGTTTATAATAACAGTTATAATGATTTTCTAGAAATTCTAAACAATTTCTTGAGTACATATAGTATTTACCAATGAAAAAACATTGATGCTAATTGGTTCAGTAAAGATGGCGAATAATTAACAGAACTTTTTTAATTCAGTCCGGTTGTTCAAGGTTTTTGCATATATTTTTGTTTATAATAATAATACATTCGATAAGTTGATAAGTTGATTTGTTTATTTTGTCTTCAGTCATAATATTAGACAGAAATTTAAATTTCAAATTTGTAGACATTGAAATATTCAATAACTATCATGAATACGATTCATTTTTTTGTTTGTACTATTTCGCTCACCTGGATCTGTGAATGTTTTTTCCAAAACAACCCAAAAAATTAAGCTATGCTCATCTTAAGAAAACATCTCAAAATTAACATCAACCAGATCTACATCCTATCATTGATTATTTACTTAATTAAAATTAGCTTTTAATTATAATTTCCTAGTACGTCGTTTTCAAATGATTCGACCTTCCTCATACTTCCTACAAATCGCTCATAATTGTATAAAACAGACGTAAAATCGTAGTAAACATGATTTCGTGCCAAATGGTAATCTTCTGTTTTCCAGACATCCATCGATGTATTGGAAATTCAAAAATATTATTTTAAGGTTGTCGGAAAACATGTTTTCCCCAAACTCCATTGAGAGTTCTATTTCTAGAGGATCAATAAAATCGGAAGGATGTATGTGAAATGCGCATTTGATTTTAAACTGAGCTATAATAATATTTTGAGACTTAAATGAATGTGGTCGAAAAAGCTCATTCCTGAAGGGGGTACTAGGTTCGAGTCCTGGCACTGGCATAGGTTGGATTGGAATGTGACGCATTAGACATCTTAGGCTCATGTAGAACTTCTTAGCGTCAGGCACATATGACTGACATGGCGATTAACCTGTTGAATACTTTATTTATATTTATTTTTGAAGTAAAACTTCTTTAGGCGCGACTAGGGTGTAAATCTATGAGAATGCAACGGAAATTGCGTTACACCCGAACTGTACGTCATTTGCTCTCGATGAAATCATTTCAATACAGGTCGATTGTGATTAGTTGCCGTGTATGTGAATAGAGATATGTCGTTGTATGCGTACCGGCATCAACGTTGTATGCGTACCGATATCAACAAGGAAATCGGCATAGATAAATAAACATTTTGAAGTTACATCGTAGTACAAATCTTGATTTAATGAAAAATGCCTGAATCAGAAGAATATTTAACCCTATTCCCTGAAAATAATAAAACTAATCAAACATTTGTGCCGCGTACTAAAAGTAACTTTATTGATTAGAAATTATTTCTATTTTATTCGTAGTTTCTATAAGTCTTTGAAGTTTTAAAATGGTAAATATTTTTTAAGCTAGACAGATATTACAGCTGTTCAAAGAATGAGATTATATCGCCAGCGAAAAAGTAAAAAAATACAAGCAGTCAATGAATGTATGTTAATTTTGATTACATGAAGTTCTTCAATGATGAGAAATGGTGAAAACAATATTTGTTTAGACGTTGTTTAACATAATCCACTGTGTAAACGAATATTAAAGAATTTATTAATTAGCAATTATTTATTTCTGTAATGAAGGTTCTTTCTCAATGCTAATTACAATGACAAACCGATCATGTCATTTATAATAATTTTATATCTCAATTCTTTCAGTTATTACGCACAATTCTGCAACAATTCTAATACAAAATAATCTTCTTCAAATAAACACTAAATAATTTTTACCGCAATGCGCGCTTCCAAATTCAGAAGCTTAATTAGGATTATGCGGTTAATTTTGTTCTATATTTAAATAATTCTAATCATCTTCAGTATATTCCTTAAATGCAAATTAAATATGAAATGACGCAACTCGTGAGTAATCATATTTACTTAATTAATACGAGCCAACTGATGGAATATGTTCTACATTTCAGTCGTTTGTTTTATATGGAAGAGTAGGTTAGTAGAGAAAGATTTAGTTGTTAACCAGAAAATGTGTTAAACAGAAATTAGTTGAACTAATTAGGAAAAATAGAAATGTTATGTTTTTGTGAATTTTACAGAATAGTTTACAGATCAATCATAGGACTCCCATTTTTCTAAGAACTATTTATTTTTGAGTTAAGGCATGTTGTAAATATGTATGAACTGTGTCCAGCATTTTTGAAGATTTTTTCAGAATTTGGAAAAAAGTTTTTTTTTATTTTTTAAAATTTTGGTAAGTAAATGTTTTTTTGAAAATATCAATTTTTTTGAAAAATGCTGTGAAAAACTTTTTTTGTAAATTTTGAAAAATCTCGAAAATTTGAAAAAAATCGAAAACATTTGAAAATTCATTTTTTTTCTAAATTTGGATTTTTTATGGTTTGTGCATCTTGATACGGAACCCTGTTCAATTTCCTGGAAAAATCTCAAAAATTTAAAAAATAGAATGTTTGAAAATTTAATTTTTTCCCCAAAACTTGGATTTTTTCGTTTTGTGCATCCTGGTATAGAACCCTAAAAAACAGATCAATTTCTTAAACAAAATACAAATATTGAAATCCCTTGTTTGATGTGTGTGAACTTACATAATTTTAAATGCCTATGTTTGGATTTTTTTCTGCATATTCTAAACGCTAGACCTATCTTACCAAAATTTCATCAATTTCTTATTCCTTCAATACAAGTGAAATGTTTTTTGAATCATTCAAATCGGTTGATTCGTGCTTCTGAAATCGTGAACAAAAATTTGTATCTAAACATACACACATACTATGCACACATACATACACACACATGAAGTAATAATTATTAGGTGATTTTTTATAAGATATGCCTAAATATTCAAAGGGTCTAGAAATGTAAAAAAATCATTTTCAATTTATCTTCCGATTACTTAATAATTTACTCCGCGGGAAGTTTAAAATTGACCAAAGTAGTCGAAAAATTACACTAAGCTCTAGGTCAGGGCATTTTAAACTATGGGTCGCGACCACAAATGGGGTTGAAATTTTAATGTGTATATGTATATGTATATTATTACCAAAAAAATTATTCATTTGAAAATTTTAATTTTTTTTCTAAATGTGTGGGATCGCCAAGAAACCCGCAATCATAAATCAGATCATCAAGAAATTCGCCATCGTAAATGCAGTCGCAAAAGACAAAAGTTTAAGAAGCCCTGCTCTAGGTTTAACTTAAAAGCTCTTAGTTTTCAAACTGCACAGCAAAATTAATTTTCCTATTTTTTGTCGTTGAATTCTGGGACAACCTGTAAATAATATATTTGTGAGATTGTTTTGACTCAACTTCAACTTTTTCCATATGAAGTTCCATTAAATTTTCAGACAACATAAGAGTCTTGTAAGTTAACAGTAAATGGAGAAAAAACTTCATCAAAAAGTTCAATGGCTAAAATTACACTTATTATATTTTTTTATAAAAACTTCTTGAAATGACCCGAATCTACCAATAACATCAATAAAAAAAATTTAAAGCTCGTTCTTATTTAATGTTTTTTCTGGATACATTCTGCATATATGCAACTTTATATATATTGTTAAATAAATAGTAAAAAATATGTTGAATAAATAACTTTATTACAATACTCATTCAAATTAAATTAATGTCAAGTATTAACGGTCTAAATTAAATTTATAGTTTGTTGACAAAAAACAAACATTGAACGTTAACACATACTATTGCTGTCTTTAATATTACTCTAATTAAATATTTATTTTGGTTTCGTAATAAAAATGCAAATAACAATTAGCGTAAATGTATTTATTGGTAAATTAAATTATACTGAAAAGTAAATACAATGTCATAAAAAAATTAATCTCTGAAGAATGATATGCTTGAATGATTGTGAAGAAAAAATCGTCTATAAATATTTTACTATGAGTGTTATATAAATTTAATTTGAAATTGCAGAAAAGTATTAATTATTGAAACAAAAACTTAGAACTTTATAAGTGACATTTTGTGAGATTTTAAAAGTTTAAAGTGAATTTTGAGTAAATTAATTCAAAATTGATACTCAAATCATGACTATGGGCGAGGAGAGTATAGAAATTGGAGACGCTTTGCCTCCGCCTGAAATTGTTGAACTCCTGAAGAAAGGTAAAGGTCTAATTTTATTTTCTGTAACATAATAATTTGTTAAATTAAATAACATATAGTGATAGTTTTATCTAAGAGGTCATCAATTCACATTTTGACAGTGACAAACCTATTTTTTTTTATTGACATGGTATTTTCGTATTTCAGTCAGACAGGGGTGACTGGTATAAGATATTATGAAACAATTTTTAGATATACATGTCATATTAACTATTTTATTCTACTTTCATAAGTACCTCTAATACCTTTAAATATTTCTTCAATTTTTCATCTTCAATTTCTTTATAATATTTTGTTATTTAAATTTTGAGAGTGACAAACCTCAATTTTATTTCATCAAGATGATAAGAATGTTCCAAATGCAGTTTTCCTACTTAGTTTTGCATTTTGATAGGTATTGTGTTTTTTGTTTAAAAACTAAGGTATATTTTATAGGTTCTTTATGGAAAAAAATACAACCCAAAAAAGTCATTATTATCAACAATTATAATATGAGTATATTTTATTTCTACAGGAAGTGATATTTGGTTTATTTTTTGCCAAAATAAATTGAGTACTTTACAAAAAGCTTTGTAAGAAAGTTCTAAGAAGAAAAATGTTTTTCTGAAAAGTTTCAATTTAAAAATATCACATTTCAGAATAATTACTAAAACTTATGATGTAACACTGAAGCAAACTTATAATTAGAACTAATTATCACATATGTGATTGTCACAAGAATTCAGAGTATTTTTAAACAATTTATCTAACTAAATAAGAACACGTTTTCCTGTTCAATTACACAAACAAACCATTATAATTACAATTCAAGAATTTTTTTTTGTATTAGATAGAGTGGGTAAAAAGGTCTACAACTGATATCTCAAACACAATTGAAGTTAGGACTTTTTTTTAACAATATTATTTAAAAGTAGAGGGCAAACTCTGTATAACCAGTCATCACTTTGATTCAGGAGATGAATAGGAAATCTATGAAAATTCACAACAAAAGCATTTTTCTTCGTTGTTATTTATTTGTTGCGCACTGTTGTTTAGTTTACGAGACCTCAATAAAATTTTATGCCTACGATATTTAAATGTTCTATAAGACGTATTGTTATTTTTAAGTTAAATTCAATCATTTTTCTTATGAAACCTCTATAAAAGCTAGCATGTGGGGTGGGTAAAAAGTACCATCCAAACCTTTGCTTTACCAAAAAGGACCATGTGACCAATTTTAAAAAAAACTGCAAAAAACACTTTTCTACAATGTTGAATTAGCTGGGAGTTTAACTGAACATAGTCAGTTAGTTGTTTATTTGATGTGTGTTATTTGTTGTGCCTCGAAGTCGAATTAGATTTTTTGGACTTTATCTCTTAATATTTCGTAATATTGAATAAAATTAATTTTACACAAAAGTTTTGTTTTCCAAACAATTCTGGGTTCAACGATCTTTTCTCGTTACACTCTGTTAATTAACCCGGCAGATTCACAGTACACTTTTCTTTAATTAAATTATAATAATAACATGTACTTTCATGTAATTTTATGGTTATTGCTTAAATGGAAAGCTGATTGGAAACGCCAACTTTGTGCTATATTGCACCAGAAAAAACTTTTTGGTGAAATCGTAAAAAGACACATTTTGTTTGGATAATAGTCATAATGTTTTTTTGTATTAAATTTCCCCTTTTCTTTGTTTTTCCGATTTTGTCTTGATTTTTTTGTCTTCATGTTTGAAATTCAACCAGAAGGGACAAAAAATACATGTCACTTAAACAAAACTAATTGCTGGTAATTGACTACAAATGTTCAACTTACCTCATAAGCAAATAAAGTGATCTACCAAGTAACAGTTTATGTATTAAAAAGAGCAAAAAATCTTACTTTTGTCTCTTCAAAAGCAATACAATTTACAAGTCATTTTCAATGTAATAATGTAAACTTGTTCGAACAAAAATACTTCATCTTTCCCTCTTTTGGACCTTATATATAGACCTTATATTACATGGACTGCTAGTCGAGCGCAAAATAAGTGCTTAATCATAGATGTCACGTGTCATGTGACGTCACATGTCTGAGCGAACATTGCCGACGACATTCGC
>NW_020539725.1:70346057-70393257 GCF_003426905.1 Ctenocephalides felis
ATTTCAAAAAAAAACAAAATTTCTAATTTCATTGGCAACATCCACTCGATGACCTGTGTATACTGATGTCGTCCATGGACGACATGTTGTGTGTTGGCGGTAATGATCCAGATTTATCACTACGAGTTAAATTATGATGAAAATTCTAATTTTCTTATTGTTGCTGAAAATACTCTCGTAAAAAAGAATCTATCGATCAATGTGAATGTATTGCCTGTTCTTACTATCGTTCTTTAATCAAACATGTCTAAAAATAAAGCAAAGAATTAAATAGTTCATGAAATGTAAATAGTGGTAGTGTATATGTACCACGTCATTAATTTCCCAATTTTTTTCATGCCGAAACGAGGTTGATTGTAAAAGCTTGATATGACGATAAAAGTCATGAAATGTAATTATTTACGTCATACATTGCTGACAAAAGCTTTCTTTATATGTCATGAATATCAAATTCAGGAAATAGAATTTATTTTCAAATAAAGCAACTCACTTTATGTAATATTTACTTCCCGTAGGGTAAGTTATAGTAATCGCATAAAATCGAAAATGTAAATGTTTGAATATCTCTACGTTTTAAAGGTTTCTGAACGTTTTGGCTTACCTTAGACAAAATTGATGTGTGTGTGTGTGCGGATACAAATTTTTGTCTACGATTTTGAGAGTACAATTCAACTAATTAGATACAGAAAACTTCGATTCTTATTGATGGGAGACGTTTTGATTAGTTTTTGACGAGGCAGTCCAGTCCTTCCGGAATTACGGTGCAAAAAGTGCCAAAAATGGTAATTCATTTTTTGAGAGAACGAAGCATCCGATTTCAATGATTCAAAAAATAATTTCCCTTATATTGATAAAATAAGGATAAATTGGATCGATTGGATGGATAAATTTTTGCAAAAGCAGATCCAGCGGTTTTGGAGATTTAATAAAAATAGTTATGAAAAAATGCCATTTGGCGGTCAAAAATGATCATTAGACATATGCACATCAAATTATCAGATATTTATAGATTTTTGATAATAAGTACAAATTTTGTTTAAATTTCATACCAATAAATATAGAATGCAATGCGACGCTTACGCGCTTCGATACTTTGCCTCTAAAACAGCGTACGCAGCGCGATTGCTTTGAAAAATTTCCAAAAAATCAAAATCTGAAGAAATTCAAATTGTTCAACAAAGTCAAATTTTTCAAATTTCTAAAATTCTGAAGTTAAATTTTTTAGTTTTCAAAAAAAAATGTTTTTTTTTTAATTTTATTTTTTGGTACAAACAGCTCCAGCAATTTGCAGTAAGACACGATGCACCAAAATTCAGATTTTTTATTTTCAAAATTTTATATATGCATTTCAAACACAAAAATTATCTATCCCTTACATCATTACAAAATTCCTAAAATTCCACTATCCCCAAATCATTTTCCTTCATTTTCATTCATCAACATTTCTCTTTGAATCATTGTATATAAACAAATTCCCAGAATGCACCAGAAGCTTTTAAAATAGCTTCCACGTAATTTATAAAATCCATTTAAATCCATCAGCACATGAAAATATTTAAAAAATTCATTAAGTGTTCATTTTCAATTCCAACTTAATGTACAAAGTAATCGTATAGAACAGAATCATATATTGTACATTGCTCATGGCGCAAACTCATAAAGAACACACATAGAATACAAGAACGACTCCATAGTCAGTCTGCCATCGAAGTTTCAGAAGAAAAGATCGTACTAAATTAAAAGTAAAATCAGTTATATTAAAGTTTTCCATTAATTCTATTAATTATTGTGTAAGAATTCGTTAAAAAGTTGTGGAGATTAAATTGTTGAAGTGAATTATTTACTATTTTGTGTAAATTGTTCCCCAAAGTTGAGTTGGTGCGAAGGAATCAATATTTTGCCTTCTTCAACGATAGTGAAGGTTATAAAAGATTCATTTTATGATGGGTTTTTCGCTTTTAGAATATTGTGTGAATGTTTGTAATGGATGGTAAAGTAAGAGATTATTTTCAATTTAAATACAATTTTTAAAAATATTGTCAAATTACATTAGGCTGGTAATTTATAAAATCTGTTTTATAAATCTATCTTTCAACTTTTTTTGTTTGAAAAATTGTTGAGGAAAATTTTATCATATATATATATATGTATATATATATTATATATATATATATATATATATATCAATAAATATGATGAGATAAATAAATTTCAATATAATAATAACACTATTGAAAATATTGAAATTATTACATTAGGGATACTTAAAAGAAAACTGTCTTATAAATCTATATTTCATATCGTTTTTTTTGTTTTTTTTGTTTCTGTTTTGATTTACTAGGAAAATTTACTAGGAAAATATTACTGATGATGATGAGAAGATAAAGTTCAATACGATAATTCCATTTTGCAGTTTAAAATATTAACTAACTTTCAATTATTTAAAACCTCTATAAATTGATCTGATTATTTAATGTGCATATATCCAATGATCATTTTGGACACCAAATACAAGTTTTTCAACATTTTTTTTGATCTCTGAAATTGTTGGTCCTACCTTCCCAAAAATTTAATCAATACTTTATATCATCAATACAAGTGAAATGTTTCTGAATCATTCAAACCGGACACTCCATTCTCTCAAAAACTGAATTATCATTTTCAGCCCTTTTCCCCCCGTATTGTTTAAACTGCTGGACCTGCCTTTGTCAAAAACTAATCAGCACGACTCCCTATCAATAGAAATCGAATGTCTCTTGAATCATTCAAATCGGTTGATCGGTGCTCCCGAAAGTATCGACTAAAATTTGTATCCGAACAAACATACATAGATTTTTTCTGAGGTTGTCAACATGTTCACAAACCTTTGAAACGTAGAACAATACAAAACTTTTAATTCCTGATTTTTTTTTTTTATTTGGTTAATTTAATTAGAAATTTTTGCTAACTATAGGCAATCTATTACAAAATCGTTGATATTAAGGTAGGTCTTAAAAATTTGTATGATATGCTATTTAGATAGGTCCTATATCTGCACCTGGTTTATGAAAATCTATGAAACACAGAAGTTGTTTTACAATTTGGTTAGATGATTTTTATCCAAAAAGTAAAAAAGTTCTTTACCATTTGCTTTAAGTTCTTTATAATTTGCATATATTGCTTTTATTATTTTGTACTAGATCATGCACTACACTATTATTTCCTATTCACGAATTCACCAGAACAGTTTTACTATGAAGATTACGATTTTTACGATGTTTTAGTTCCAATTGGAATTGTGTCAAGGATCACACGAATGCATTTCCGAATAAATTGAATTTTATCCTTCAGATTATTGATCGTCTGTTAAGTAAATTCATTCTATATTCAACATAGAAAATGTATTATTTTAGTATATAAATATATTTAAAATGCAAGGCTAAAGTTTTATTCAAAAACAATAGTAAATAGTAATGATCATCGGAGTGATTCACTCGAAATAAGTTCATGAAACGATTATATTGCATGAATAATGAACAACTTGTTTGTATATACATGCACGTGATCTGTAAACGACAGATATTTACTTTTGTTTCTCAGAAAAATATGTCAAATATTTATTTTAAAGTTAGATAAAATATTTAGTAAGACCTAAGAGAGTTCTATATATAAGAGGTACTCTATAGCTTTATACATATTGCTATAGTAGAAATAGAGATCTTATAATCTAAGGTTATTTTGAATAAATATTTATTCTGAAGTTCGAAATCGAAATAAATATTTTAATCAAACAACTGTGCCAAATTGAAGTATCTTAATTATTTCATATTGTACTTTTCGAGAACCATATTTGTGCCATCATTTTAATGTATTTAGAGTAAGAATAATAATTTCGTCTCCTCCCTTTAATTTAAACGAATTATACACCTTTTTATAAGTTTTTTCTTGAAAAAAATACGATATAACTATAATCAAAATCTTGACTTATGATTTGATCCAAATATTATTGAAAAAGAGGTGAAAGTGGCCCCTTTATTCAAACTCACTTTTTTCTATAAAACATGTCAACAATGAACTATGACTATGTATGAATACTAATCTATAAATAATTTAAAATTCGAAAATTCGAAAAATTAATGTAATTTCAAAAATATTTAATTCTACTGTGTAAAAATAATAATTTCGGGACCCTGATATTTAAATGATTTAAACACTATTTCATAGGCACTTTCCAAGAAAATGCAATATACAGTTTTTTATAATCCTAACTTATCATTTGTTCAAAATATTCTTGAAAAAGAGGTGAAAGTGGCCCTTTTATTCAAACTCTTTTTTTCTATAAAACCTGTCAACAAACAGACTATGTTATTAAACATAAATTAATTTAAAATTCGAGAACTCGAAAAATTAATTTAAACTCGAAAATATTTAATTTTAATGTATTTAAAACGTTTCTTCATATCACATGATTTTTTATTAAATTATTGTTTTGATTAAATTAATTTTTCTAAGAACACAAGGAATTACACTGTTTATTTTCAATATAATATATTTGTATAAAAACTTTATATATAGTTTATAAACTGAACCCAATTTTTATTCGAGATAAACTTTGTTTTTATTCCATATATATTATATATGAATACAATTTAAAGTTTTAAACAATATATATTGTTAGCGTTCGGAATTTTTATGTCTGTTGTAATTCGATTAAATAGTTTATAATAACAGTTATAATGATTTTCTAGAAATTCTAAACAATTTCTTGAGTACATATAGTATTTACCAATGAAAAAACATTGATGCTAATTGGTTCAGTAAAGATGGCGAATAATTAACAGAACTTTTTTAATTCAGTCCGGTTGTTCAAGGTTTTTGCATATATTTTTGTTTATAATAATAATACATTCGATAAGTTGATAAGTTGATTTGTTTATTTTGTCTTCAGTCATAATATTAGACAGAAATTTAAATTTCAAATTTGTAGACATTGAAATATTCAATAACTATCATGAATACGATTCATTTTTTTGTTTGTACTATTTATTTTAATAATAAAAATAATAGTTAAATAATAGTCGCTCACCTGGATCTGTGAATGTTTTTTCCAAAACAACCCAAAAAATTAAGCTATGCTCATCTTAAGAAAACATCTCAAAATTAACATCAACCAGATCTACATCCTATCATTAATTATTTACTTAATTAAAATTAGCTTTTAATTATAATTTCCTAGTACGTCGTTTTCAAATGATTCGACCTTCCTCATACTTCCTACAAATCGCTCATAATTGTATAAAACAGACGTAAAATCGTAGTAACATGATTTCGTGCCAAATGGTAATCTTCTGTTTTCCAGACATCCATCGATGTATTGGAAATTCAAAAATATTATTTTAAGGTTGTCGGAAAACATGTTTTCCCCAAACTCCATTGAGAGTTCTATTTCTAGAGGATCAATAAAATCGGAAGGATGTATGTGAAATGCGCATTTGATTTTAAACTGAGCTATAATAATATTTTGAGACTTAAATGAATGTGGTCGAAAAAGCTCATTCCTGAAGGGGGTACTAGGTTCGAGTCCTGGCACTGGCATAGGTTGGATTGGAATGTGACGCATTAGACATCTTAGGCTCATGTAGAACTTCTTAGCGTCAGGCACATATGACTGACATGGCGATTAACCTGTTGAATACTTTATTTATATTTATTTTTGAAGTAAAACTTCTTTAGGCGCGACTAGGGTGTAAATCTATGAGAATGCAACGGAAATTGCGTTACACCCGAACTGTACGTCATTTGCTCTCGATGAAATCATTTCAATACAGGTCGATTGTGATTAGTTGCCGTGTATGTGAATAGAGATATGTCGTTGTATGCGTACCGGCATCAACGTTGTATGCGTACATCGTTGTATATCAACAAGGAAATCGGCATAGATAAATAAACATTTTGAAGTTACATCGTAGTACAAATCTTGATTTAATGAAAAATGCCTGAATCAGAAGAATATTTAACCCTATTCCCTGAAAATAATAAAACTAATCAAACATTTGTGCCGCGTACTAAAAGTAACTTTATTGATTAGAAATTATTTCTATTTTATTCGTAGTTTCTATAAGTCTTTGAAGTTTTAAAATGGTAAATATTTTTTAAGCTAGACAGATATTACAGCTGTTCAAAGAATGAGATTATATCGCCAGCGAAAAAGTAAAAAAATACAAGCAGTCAATGAATGTATGTTAATTTTGATTACATGAAGTTCTTCAATGATGAGAAATGGTGAAAACAATATTTGTTTAGACGTTGTTTAACATAATCCACTGTGTAAACGAATATTAAAGAATTTATTAATTAGCAATTATTTATTTCTGTAATGAAGGTTCTTTCTCAATGCTAATTACAATGACAAACCGATCATGTCATTTATAATAATTTATATCTCAATTCTTTCAGTTATTACGCACAATTCTGCAACAATTCTAATACAAAATAATCTTCTTCAAATAAACACTAAATAATTTTTACCGCAATGCGCGCTTCCAAATTCAGAAGCTTAATTAGGATTATGCGGTTAATTTTGTTCTATATTTAAATAATTCTAATCATCTTCAGTATATTCCTTAAATGCAAATTAAATATGAAATGACGCAACTCGTGAGTAATCATATTTACTAATTAATACGAGCCAACTGATGGAATATGTTCTACATTTCAGTCGTTTGTTTTATATGGAAGAGTAGGTTAGTAGAGAAAGATTTAGTTGTTAACCAGAAAATGTGTTAAACAGAAATTAGTTGAACTAATTAGGAAAAATAGAAATGTTATGTTTTTGTGAATTTTACAGAATAGTTTACAGATCAATCATAGGACTCCCATTTTTCTAAGAACTATTTATTTTTGAGTTAAGGCATGTTGTAAATATGAACTGTGTCCAGCATTTTTGAAGATTTTTTCAGAATTTGGAAAAAAGTTTTTTTTCAATTTTTTAAAATTTTGGTAAGTAAATGTTTTTTTGAAAATATCAATTTTTTTGAAAAATGCTGTGAAAAACTTTTTTTGTAAATTTTGAAAAATCTCGAAAATTTGAAAAAAATCGAAAACATTTGAAAATTCATTTTTTTTCTAAATTTGGATTTTTTATGGTTTGTGCATCTTGATACGGAACCCTGTTCAATTTCCTGGAAAAATCTCAAAAATTTAAAAAATAGAATGTTTGAAAATTTAATTTTTTCCCCAAAACTTGGATTTTTTCGTTTTGTGCATCCTGGTATAGAACCCTAAAAAACAGATCAATTTCTTAAACAAAATACAAATATTGAAATCCCTTGTTTGATGTGTGTGAACTTACATAATTTTAAATGCCTATGTTTGGATTTTTTTTCTGCATATTCTAAAACGCTAGACCTATCTTACCAAAATTTCATCAATTTCTTATTCCTTCAATACAAGTGAAATGTTTTTTGAATCATTCAAATCGGTTGATTCGTGCTTCTGAAATCGTGAACAAAAATTTGTATCTAAACATACACACATACTATGCACACATACATACACACACATGAAGTAATAATTATTAGGTGATTTTTATAAGATATGCCTAAATATTCAAAGGGTCTAGAAATGTAAAAAAATCATTTTCAATTTATCTTCCGATTACTTAATAATTTACTCCGCGGGAAGTTTAAAATTGACCAAAGTAGTCGAAAAATTACACTAAGCTCTAGGTCAGGGCATTTTAAACTATGGGTCGCGACCACAAATGGGGTTGAAATTTTAATGTGTATATGTATATGTATATTATTACCAAAAAAATTATTCATTTGAAAATTTTAATTTTTTTTCTAAATGTGTGGGATCGCCAAGAAACCCGCAATCATAAATCAGATCATCAAGAAATTCGCCATCGTAAATGCAGTCGCAAAAGACAAAAGTTTAAGAAGCCCTGCTCTAGGTTTAACTTAAAAGCTCTTAGTTTTCAAACTGCACAGCAAAATTAATTTTCCTATTTTTTGTCGTTGAATTCTGGGACAACCTGTAAATAATATATTTGTGAGATTGTTTTGACTCAACTTCAACTTTTTTCCATATGAAGTTCCATTAAATTTTCAGACAACATAAGAGTCTTGTAAGTTAACAGTAAATGGAGAAAAAACTTCATCAAAAAGTTCAATGGCTAAAATTACACTTATTATATTTTTTTATAAAAACTTCTTGAAATGACCCGAATCTACCAATAACATCAATAAAAAAAATTTAAAGCTCGTTCTTATTTAATGTTTTTTCTGGATACATTCTGCATATATGCAACTTTATATATATTGTTAAATAAATAGTAAAAAATATGTTGAATAAATAACTTTTATTACAATACTCATTCAAATTAAATTAATGTCAAGTATTAACGGTCTAAATTAAATTTATAGTTTGTTGACAAAAAACAAACATTGAACGTTAACACATACTATTGCTGTCTTTAATATTACTCTAATTAAATATTTATTTTGGTTTCGTAATAAAAATGCAAATAACAATTAGCGTAAATGTATTTATTGGTAAATTAAATTATACTGAAAAGTAAATACAATGTCATAAAAAAAATTAATCTCTGAAGAATGATATGCTTGAATGATTGTGAAGAAAAAATCGTCTATAAATATTTTACTATGAGTGTTATATAAATTTAATTTGAAATTGCAGAAAAGTATTAATTATTGAAACAAAAACTTAGAACTTTATAAGTGACATTTTGTGAGATTTTAAAAGTTTAAAGTGAATTTTGAGTAAATTAATTCAAAATTGATACTCAAATCATGACTATGGGCGAGGAGAGTATAGAAATTGGAGACGCTTTGCCTCCGCCTGAAATTGTTGAAACTCCTGAAGAAAGGTAAAGGTCTAATTTTATTTTCTGTAACATAATAATTTGTTAAATTAAATAACATATAGTGATAGTTTTATCTAAGAGGTCATCAATTCACATTTTGACAGTGACAAACCTATTTTTTTTTATTGACATGGTATTTTCGTATTTCAGTCAGACAGGGGTGACTGGTATAAGATATTATGAAACAATTTTTAGATATACATGTCATATTAACTATTTTATTCTACTTTCATAAGTACCTCTAATACCTTTAAATATTTCTTCAATTTTTCATCTTCAATTTCTTTATAATATTTTGTTATTTAAATTTGAGAGTGACAAACCTCAATTTTATTTCATCAAGATGATAAGAATGTTCCAAATGCAGTTTTCCTACTTAGTTTTGCATTTTGATAGGTATTGTGTTTTTTGTTTAAAAACTAAGGTATATTTTATAGGTTCTTTATGGAAAAAAATACAACCCAAAAAAGTCATTATTATCAACAATTATAATATGAGTATATTTTATTTCTACAGGAAGTGATATTTGGTTTATTTTTTGCCAAAATAAATTGAGTACTTTACAAAAAGCTTTGTAAGAAAGTTCTAAGAAGAAAAATTGTTTTTCTGAAAAGTTTCAATTTAAAAATATCACATTTCAGAATAATTACTAAAACTTATGATGTAACACTGAAGCAAACTTATAATTAGAACTAATTATCACATATGTGATTGTCACAAGAATTCAGAGTATTTTTAAACAATTTATCTAACTAAATAAGAACACGTTTTCCTGTTCAATTACACAAACAAACCATTATAATTACAATTCAAGAATTTTTTTTTGTATTAGATAGAGTGGGTAAAAAGGTCTACAACTGATATCTCAAACACAATTGAAGTTAGGACTTTTTTTTAACAATATTATTTAAAAGTAGAGGGCAAACTCTGTATAACCAGTCATCACTTTGATTCAGGAGATGAATAGGAAATCTATGAAAATTCACAACAAAAGCATTTTTCTTCGTTGTTATTTATTTGTTGCGCACTGTTGTTTAGTTTACGAGACCTCAATAAAAATTTTATGCCTACGATATTTAAATGTTCTATAAGACGTATTGTTATTTTTAAGTTAAATTCAATCATTTTTCTTATGAAACCTCTATAAAAGCTAGCATGTGGGTGGGGTAAAAAGTACCATCCAAACCTTTGCTTTACCAAAAAGGACCATGTGACCAATTTTTAAAAAAAACTGCAAAAAACACTTTTCTACAATGTTGAATTAGCTGGGAGTTTAACTGAACATAGTCAGTTAGTTGTTTATTTGATGTGTGTTATTTGTTGTGCCTCGAAGTCGAATTAGATTTTTTGGACTTTATCTCTTAATATTTCGTAATATTGAATAAAATTAATTTTACACAAAAGTTTTGTTTTCCAAACAATTCTGGGTTCAACGATCTTTTCTCGTTACACTCTGTTAATTAACCCGGCAGATTCACAGTACACTTTTCTTTAATTAAATTATAATAATAACATGTACTTTCATGTAATTTTATGGTTATTGCTTAAATGGAAAGCTGATTGGAAACGCCAACTTTGTGCTATATTGCACCAGAAAAAACTTTTTGGTGAAATCGTAAAAGACACATTTTGTTTGGATAATAGTCATAATGTTTTTTGTATTAAATTTCCCCTTTTCTTTGTTTTTCCGATTTTGTCTTGATTTTTTTGTCTTCATGTTTGAAATTCAACCAGAAGGGACAAAAAATACATGTCACTTAAAACAAAACTAATTGCTGGTAATTGACTACAAATGTTCAACTTACCTCATAAGCAAATAAAGTGATCTACCAAGTAACAGTTATGTTATTAAAAAAAGAGCAAAAAATCTTACTTTTGTCTCTTCAAAAGCAATACAATTTACAAGTCATGTTTCAATGTAATAATGTAAACTTGTTCGAACAAAAATACTTCATCTTTCCCTCTTTTGGACCTTATATATAGACCTTATATTACATGGACTGCTAGTCGAGCGCAAAATAAGTGCTTAATCATAGATGTCACGTGTCATGTGACGTCACATGTCTGAGCGAACATTGCCGACGACATTCGCGGACTCTGCCGATTAATTAAATGTCGATTAATTAAAAATTTTGGTCACTATATACAACATATGAGAACATACGAGCTCATGTAGTGTAATGTCTATGACAAAATTAGTACAGTTCAGCTTTTAGACGACTGTCACCAACGTACTCTGGCACAACCGTACCCATAGAGTATTAAAAAAGTAAATCTAAGCAAATTGTTTTTTGTAATAATCTTTATTTCTTTTTTCCAGATATGAACGTTTGCTGAGACGAGCCAAAACTGAAGATTTGACCGAAGTTTCTGGCATTGGATGTTTATACCAGAGTGGAGTCGACAGATTGGGCAGGCCCGTCGTCGTCTTCTGCGGAAAATGGTTCCCTGTCAATAATTTAAATTTGGACAAGGTGAGAAAAATTTATATAAATTAACTAGTTGTGTGTGTTACTTTTCATGTATTAAAATTCCACAGTATAATATAATCTACATATATATATAAAAATAAGTCGAGTTTTCCTTCCTGACGATATAACTCCAGAACGCACAAACCGATTTCGACAACTTTGCATTCGTTGGAAAGGTCTCGGTCTCCGCAAGGTTTATAGCTAAGAAAACTAGTTCTGCATGGCATCGTGCCTTAATGCTGGAAACTTCACGCACTGTAATTAAAAATGCGAGTAATGACATTAGTGAGAATCATCAGAATTATGCTTGGTTAAGTCAACGAGCAATTCTTGCCGCAAAGAATAATGATGTACACGCACTGAATTTCACCATTCAATCAAAAATTGCTGGGGATTTGGTGACATACCAATGATTCCGACTGGTCTTTCGTTTGACTTCAAACGATCGCAATTTCCAGTTCGCTTTGCGTTCGCAATAACAAGTCGCAAGGCCAATCGTTTAGTGTTTGTGGGATAAATTTCAAATAGATTATTTAGAAAATCATTGTTGTTCACATGGGCAGTTATACGTTGCCTGTTCACGAGTTGGAAAACCATCCGCTTTGTTTGTGTTAACGTCAGACCAAAAAACAAAAAATGTGGTTTACCAAAGAGCACTTCAATGAAACGGATAATTTGCGGATTCACTTTCATTTATTTAGAGAAGTTCAACTAAAAAACACTTCATTTTGTAATCAAAATAAATTTATTACTGTTGTGTAATTAAATCAAATTTTCCCTTTTCAAATATAAAACAAACAAAAAATTTCTTTATCTTTCTCACAAAACCATCTGATGGCAAAACGGAGTTCGTCGGGGTTGCTAGTATATGCTCGTATATATAATTTTTCTGTGTCAACTCATTGTCTGGTATGAGAGATGGCATCAATAATTTTATCATAGCTTTAATGGTTACTTTAGTTTTATAATAATTGATGTTGAATTATATGGGTCAATTACATTTTCAGGCTCTTTTATATCTGATCGCTCTATTGGATCCGATCGTAAAAGGGGATTACGTGATCGCCTACTTCCATACTCTGACGTCAAACAACAACTACCCTTCGTTTGCCTGGCTGAGGGAGGTTTACAGCATATTGCCATACAAGTGAGTACTAGAATATATGGAATTTCACTGAATCTGAAATTTTACAGAATTTAGAATATAAGGTGTATGGAATTGGAAATTTGTCTTATGATAAATTCTATTTTAGTTTATCAACGAATATAACTAAGGAGCATAGTTTTTTTTGACTTTTCAAAATTGATTTTTATAATTATTTTTGATGAAAATTGTTTAAGGGTGTCCCAAAACTCAACAAAAATTTATGAAAATATTTAGGGTGTCCCAGAACTCAACGAAAATTTATGGAAATATTCAGGGTGTCCTAGAACTCAACGTCTAGCCTAACCGTTGTGATACTATTGATCTTAACTATCCTGAATATTAAAAAAAAATATCTTGCGTCGTTTTGAAATTATGACCATTTTTTTTGGCAATTGTGGTTGTTTTCATTACTTTTTCTCATTTAAAATCTAGAACCGTAACCGTGAATAACATTTCTTGGGCCAGATTCAAAAATAATGCCACAGTTGCCTTATGTTTTCAACAGTCAAGACTTTCTGTTAAACTATGAATTTAAATTTTTTAAAAAGGTTCGAATTTAACAGATCTAAAGCTTAAATGAATTAATAAAAATTAACCACAATAACCGAAAAATCATCACATTTGCATCAAAGCTCTAAGATGCCCCATGAATTCTGTACAATTGGTTACTTCAATAATTTACTAGTTTTAGTTGCAATATATTGAGAATAAAAACTTTAAAAAAAAATTGGGATTAAAATTGACAGAATTTTTTTCCAGATTTTGGAAAGAGTAGGTATTGCTTCTTAAAAAAATTCGAGGAAATTTATGAAAATACAATTTTTAGCAAATTATGAAAACAAATTGAATTTTTAAATCGTCTGAACGGTTCATACAGATTTATAGTATTACTGTAAGAAACCAAAAGTTATTGTCTATTGGTGAAAAGTCTTTTCATGTTTTATAAATTATTGTTAATTATAAGCATAATTAATTGTAATAAGGAAGTTATTTTTATCAGACATATTATTTTTTTTTAACAAAATGATAAATGGAGAATCATATAAGACTCCAATGTGATTCTTATAAATTTGCAAAAATTTTTTCTACAATTTGACAAAATATTTAATGATAAACTTATGAGATTTATACTTTGATAATTTGAAGTCAAAAAATAATTTTACAGAGCAAAATAGATAACATATCAGTCATATTATTTTAACATACAAATTTGATATATTAAATATATTTTATTAATTATATTAATTTATTTTCAGGTATAAGAAGAATTTAAAAGCCTTCTATATCATTCATCCTACCATCTGGACGAAGGTAAATTTTAAAATATCTTTAATCATTTTTTTAACTAAATAATTTTCCAATTTAGTAAATAATTAATAATACTTAATAAAGAATATCCAATTTAGTAAATAATTATCGATCACTTGGAATACATTTAAATTTACATACTTTAACTCATTTTGATACAATTATTTTACAAATGTAAATTAAATACCCTAAAGTTCATAAAAATTTAATATTAAATATTTATAAACTTTTAAACAGCATTTTGGTGATTTGTAAGGGCAATCTGATAGCACGGTACAAAAAAATGATAAACTAATTCTTTATTTTAATTTTTTTTAATTTTTTGCATGAAGCAAATCTAAATATTTTACCATTGACTGACAATTGTTAAAAGAAATAGGAACAATATCTACAAAATTTTGTCACTGATTCTGGGAAAAATATTGCTTCTAAAAAAAAGTTGGAGTAAATTTATGAAAATACAATTCTTAACAAATTCTGAAAACAAATCAAGTTTTAAAATTATCTGAAAAGTTTATACAAATTATTTTATATATTTAGATGATGACATGGTGGTTCACAACTTTCATGGCTCCAGCAATCAAACAAAAAGTACATTCTCTACCAGGAGTAGAACATTTATATTCTGTGATGACACCAGATCAGTTGGAAATTCCTGCTTATATCACCGAATACGACATGACGGTAAGATAATAATAATAGAGGAAAAATATTTGGTTATTAGATAAATATTAAAGTCTATGATAATTATATTTTAGATCAACGGTTTACATTATTTCCAACCAGGACAGACAACTGCGGCCACGTAATATAGCGTTCTATGTCCGAGAACAAAAAATTTAAAAGCAAATCAAAATTATTCCATAACATATGAAGAGATTCATCCCTTAACTTATAAGTCGTTAGTTGATAATAATCAAAGTGAATGAAACATTATCATAATTAATATTTTATATTTAATTTTAATTTTATTTTTAGAATCATATTTGAAGTTGGAGCGTTATAACAATTAAAAAATTATTTCATCATTAGGTGTAAAAAGTAATATTTAGTAGGCATTAAGTACTTACAAAGTAATTAAAAGTATCACACAAAAAAGTGATTAGGCCCCAAAATAATTAGAACATATTAAAATTCGATATATATATATATATATATATATATATATATACATATATGAAACTTCTAGCAGCAAATTCGTCTAAATGAAAAAAAACGTTATTTATTAGTTGAACGTTTCGATACTTGATGTCTGTCATCATTCAGCAAATAATTTTTTTATCTGCTGAATGATGACACACATCAAGTGTCGAAACGTATATTTAATAAATAATGGTTTTCGTTTAATATTTATTTCGCCGATTTGGCTGCTATTTTTTTTTCAAATGTGCTTCAACGTCGAAAAAACTAACATATTTAAATTTATTTTTGAAATATTTATTTGCAACCAAATTGTCCAAATAAAAGGCCCGTAAATAATTAACTATATATTATATACGTTTTGACACTGTATGTGTGTCATCATTCAGCAGATAAAAAAAAATGTTTTACAAAGTTTTAAAAAAAATTGGAAGATTACCAAAAGATATAACAAATGAAAACTAATATCGATACGTATTAAGACGCCTCTAATTTTTTGAAAATGCTCTAAAAAAATACAGAATATTTTCAAATTTCTTTTTTTATTTGACTGTATTATGTAGATATTTATATCTAATAATTTTGTAATTTTTTTTTAAATTTGTGAAATATTTTTTGGAATTTATTGAGCGCTGAATGATGACAATAGTTAATTATTTATTACTTTTTATTTTGACTATTTGGCTGTAAATTAACATTTCAAAGATATACCGAATAAAAAATTTAACATAATATATATATATATATATATATTATAATTATTATTACCATTAATTTTGAGCCGATATGAGGCAGAGTACGAAAAAAATACAAATAAAAATTATAGAAAAACAAATCTTACAAATCGTTAAATAGAAATAATAAAAATTTATAAATTATACGTACCGTTACATTAGCTTGAACTAAAAATAATAGTTAATAAGTGTTTAAATATAATATAATATAAATTTTCATTCGTGGAAATTTTTTGTAAGGCAATATTGATGCAACAGGGAATTATTAATTTTTTTGGTCACAAATTGTAATGTAAATTTTATGAAGTTTGTTTTGTATTTTTATAATAAATATTTTATCAGGTAAATTTTTTGTTAATGAGTTTTATTGGAGCTTATATTACGGGTCTGTAATCGTATGAGTTGCTAGTCAAGAAAAAAGTTAGAATGGTGTAAAATCGGGTGTTTTACACATAAAGCCTAACCTCCAAAAGGCACAAATATCAATTACCAATTTTATTAAAAATTCAACTTTCTGTCGTTACTTTGATAACACACACGTGAAGTCTGTTGATAATTAATTGTGTCATTTGGAGGTTAGGTTTTATATGTACAACAGCAAAGACATTGCATAAGTGCTACTATCTGTCATTACTTTAAGTGGAGTTAGGAGAAAGTTAATATTTTGACGTTTTTGCCATTTGGAGGTTAGGATTTATGACAACTCTACTACCAATCTATTTTTAAGACACAACCTCCAAAAGGCAAACATGTCGAATAACAATTTTATCATAAGTTCAAACTTTCTGTCGACACTTTGGCAACACGTGAAGTTAGACGAAAGTTAATATTTTGACGTTTTTGCCATTTGGAAGTTAGGATTTATGTGTAAAACAACTGTGCCACCAATTTTTTTGCTCTAAATCCACTTCTAAAACCTAACCTCCAAATAGCATAGATTTTAAAAAACAATTTCATCATGAGTGCAACTTTCTGTAGCTACCATGATTGAACATATGTGAAGTTTGCCGCAAGTTGATACGTTGACCTTTTAGAGGTTAGGTTTTTTGTGACAAAGTTTTTTTTTAATTTATACGAGTATAGACCCGCAACATATTCCTGTTTTATCCGACTTGGACTCCACAGTGTCAGTCTCAGTTAAATTTTTATATTTTTGAAATTTATACATGTATCATATTATAATTACTGAACACCAACTAATTATTATACGTATCGAATTATATTAATGCGTGTACAGAAATTGGAAAAGTATTATGAACATAATATATAGGTATATAAACGTTGATATAATTAAAAAATTTAATTTTTTAAATATATATAAATAAATAAAAATTTATATATATTTAAGTTGTTAATAAGGATCTTCAACTTCAGGTATCAAATGATCAAAATAAATATGATAAAAATTAATTAGTATAAATTTTTACAAGATTTTGGAGATCTTTAATATATAGAGACTTATTTTATGCGATAATAAAAAAAACTGAAGTATGTTTAATTTTTCGATAATTCGATAACATAAGTCTCCAAATTATTTTCACTTGTTGAATTGTTGATAGTGTGGTTTCAAAAGCCAACAAATTTCGCTTTGCTCTCCGTTTTTATTATTAAGATAAAGTAGTTGAACAAAATAATTATTAATTAATAAATATTCAATCCCAAACTGTTATTCAAGCACACGCATATTACATCTTTTTTATAAAAAAATTACATATAAAATATATGAATGTCTTCGAAAATTTATATTGATGTCAAAAAGTTTGTCGTTTTTTTACTATGTGTATATTTATTCGCATGCGTGAGACTAGTCAAAAATTTAGAAATTGTAAATGTGAAAAATAAAAATCATGATTGGGAAAAAATAATATTTTAAGGTAAAAGTTATACTGAAACAAGAATGGTTGAAATTCGTTAACTTATCATCAAGTTTTTGCAAAATGCACCCAGACATGAATAATTTCCTTAATACTTAGATATCAATTTAAAAATTTGGAAATAATTTTTTGGAATTATTGCCATTGTTCATCAAGAACTCAATTATAGTTCAAAATAAATATAATCACAATTCATTGTACTATCTATTTCCAAATTTCATTCATCAGTGATTTTATGAAAAAAAAAATCAATTATAAATTCAGCTGCAAAAATGTGCCAATGCAGATGAAAACATTGTGCTTTCAGCTTTTACATATTAGATGTAATAAAAAATATCAAAATATACAAATTAGCTTTCGGCAAAAACAAATTTGAACAGAGCTTAAATATAAATTGCGTACCTACATATAAATTTAGATTTCGTAGCTAATACAAAAAGTATAAAGTACATTAATTTATATATGAACAAATTAGCTTGAAGTGTAATTTTTCATATTATTTTTAATTTTTGTAGCAGTAATTGCTCTGCTAAATATGAATTTTCATATGTGACATTATATAAGAGAATATGCACATTATTTTCATGAAAGATTTTATAAAGAAGAAATATCTATTTTTTGCTTGGAAAGGTCTCGGAACAGTTATTATTGAAACAAATTCAACAAAAATACTACAGATCAAGTTAATGTAGGCTTAGGCTCTGATTTAATGCAATAATATAAACTTGTTCGAACAAACATACTTTATCTTTTTCTCTTCAAACCCTATGTCAAAATCAGTATAGTTTAGCTGTCTCTTACTTCGAGATGAAAACTATTTTCTGAATACAATATCAAATATTTCTAAAATGTATTTTCTCTCTCCTAATACCTACATATGATACAATAATTATCAGAATGAAAATATCAAAAATAATGCTAAAAGTATATATTGATCAAGATTCCAAACAAAAATACTACAGATCATGTTAATGTAGGCTTAGGCTCTGATTTAATGCAATAATGGAAACTTGTTCGAACAAATGTACTTTGTATTTTCCTCTTTTAACCCTATGTCAAAATCAGTATCAGCTTAGCTTTTATAACGACTGTCCTTCACTTTGAGATAAAAACTATTTTCCAAATATAATAATATCAAAAATTTCTAGAATTTATTTTCTTTCTCCCAAAACTAAAATACAACATATGATACAATAATTATCAGATCGCAAATATCAAAAAAAATGCCAAGAAATATATAGTTTTATACTTATAAGAAAAGTATATAAATATATTTTGTTTTTCAAAAATGCCATTTGCGGAAAACGGAGTAAATTGTAGTACTAGAAAAAATAAATAGCAGTAAGTAATATTTTAATGGTAGAAAATAACAAAGTATTGGAAAATTTTGCATAATTTTGTGATTTCTTAAGGCCAATTTTCGGATAAAATAAAATTATGTTAGGGTTCTATGTTCGTATGAGTTGGTAGCAACAACGGCGTTTTATACAAAAAATCTAACCTACAAAACGCACGAACGTCAAATAACAATTTTGTCAAAAGTGCATTTTTTTAATGTCTCTTTGATAACTCATGCGTGAAGTTAAGTTTCATATGTAAAACCAGAGTGCACAACAAATACATAGTTTTTTGACAGTTTGTTACTACTAACTCATACGAAGATAGACCCGTAACGTACTTATTTTATCTGAGAATTGGCTCTTAATAAATTACCTTTGTATTTGCAATTTTATCTCCTGATTTTAACAGACGTGATTTCGATTCAGTCAAATTCTTTTATCAATTTATTTGGAACTTGATAAAAAATTATTTGTACATCAAATGATCTCAAAAATATTTAACCCTTTCCACTCGCTAATTTCGAGATTTAGATGGCGGCATCCGAGTAGAAAGGGTTAAAGCTATTGAAAATTGTAGAAAGTTTTATTGCAAGGTAAAAATTTATATATTCATTAAAACTTATATATTTGTATTATTGTGATATTGTATAATTTCTACTGAAGTTATACCTTTATACAACTAAAAAAAATTACATTAAAATTTATGAAATTTCGGATTCATGAATTTTATCAAATCTACGAGTTTGTGCAAAAAGTTGCAAAAAATTAATAGATAAAATAGTTTTGGAAATAATTTGTCTAAGCTTTTTGAGAGTATAATTTTTGTAATTTGTATCTATAAAATTTTTCTCTAAAAATTTAATTTATCTCTTACAAATGTCTTTATCTAATTTCCACTAAAATGTTCTTATTTTAAAATATTTTCTAGTTTTAATGTGATAGAATTTGTGCATGTATGTATGTGGTTGATTAATTTTAAGATTATTGATGAATTTTTGAATGAGTTGTGAACGAAATGTAAATTTGAGATATTGATTTAATAAAATGCTAATATCAATTTGCATTGTTTAATATTTTTAGAATTAACTATTATGAATAAATATATATGACTTGAAGCTTTCGAATATTATGTATATTCTATATTAATACTATTAATGATCATCTTAGATTTTTTGTATTTTTCGGGAACGTTACTACAACAGCATTCGTTCATAGTTTAATTAAAATTGCTAAATCAAAGATTTAAATCGATTTATTTATTTAGATCTGGATTATCATTTTATTAAAATTTTTGATCAAATTATTTCCATTCATGTGCAATTTATTATTTAGTCATGTGTTATTGATATTACGTCATTTACTACGTTGTACGACAAAATAAACAAAACAGTCATACGAATGATTTGCAAATTACATTTATCAGCATATTAGATCAAATATAACATCAATAGTTTTATTAATAACATGAAACTAATTTTTTACAGTATAAAGGAAAAATAGCTGCATGGGAAAACAAATTTGCTACTATGAACTTGGCATATTTTTGGCAAGTATTTTTAACTTCCGTCTGAGTAAGTTATAGTAATTTTAGAGAAAACAAAAATGATAATTTCAGTATATCATTATATTACGTATATTATTACGTTTCAAACTCTTCTGAACATTGTGACATACCTTGGAAAAAATTAATATATGTATATATATATGCGTGTGTGTATATGTTTGTATGTGCGGATACCATTCTTCGTCGACGATTACAAGAGCATGGACTAATCGATTTGAAAAATTCAAAAAACATTCGATTTCTATTGACAAAGAGACTTGTTCATCAGTTTTTGGCAAAGGCAGGTCCAACCTTTGAGGAGATACTTAGAAAAAAGTGCAAAAATACCAGTTTTAAAGAGAATGGAGCATCCGATTAGAATGATTCAAAAAACATATTACTTGTGTTGACGGTGTTGAGAGTATGAGAATACATTGCAATTTGATGGTCTAATATTTATCTATTTTACGGCAGAATCGGCCCATTTGTTTGTGTTGCAAAATTTGCTACAATATTATATATTATTTTATAAATGCTCATGATACTAAGCATTAATAAAACTATATTATTTTTAAAAACCGTAAGTCATCCTTACACATAATTTTTCAAATAATGCTTCTCTAAAGTATTAGTGACAACAATATTATAGATTGTCTCTCTCTCTAGTACTGATGATGCAACTCATAGACAGGAAGTCAGTGATAATTTTTTTCATATCCAAAACTAATGGAGCTGTCTAAAATATTTGATAAGCGAAAAATCTACTTTCTTTATTATAATATATAAAATGTAATATTTTGATAAGCTTTTCAACATCTATATTTTTTTCTTTTTCTTTTATAGATCTTGTAATTTAATACATGGCTAATTAGCCATTTAATATCATACTTAATTAAATAAACTAATTATATATGTCGTTGCAGTTTATAATTTGTTTTTATTAACGGACATTTTTATTTTCTAGAAAATGCTATGTTATTGCTGTGCAATCAAGCGTTTTAGATAGGAAATATAAGAGGGCGTCCATTTGTCACGTGACCATATTTTTAAAAGATTTTTGGACCCCCCTTCCCCTTGGTGATATTTTAAATTTCTTCCCTCCTCCACAAACATGACGTGTAATTTTAGTTAGGAGAACAAATCGTAAAATTCTTGATTTTTTTAAATTCTTACGTGATATTTTACTACACCCCTTCCTTCCCAATGTGATATTTCATGATTTTTTGTCAAACCCCCCCTCCCCCTGATTGCCTTACGTGATTCATGGACGTTGCCTAATCTAGAAAACGCACAAACGTCAATAAAAAATCTTATTATAAGTGCATCTCTCAGATGTGTCATAATAATTCATGAGAGAAGTTAGATTTTCATGTGTGAAAAGTCTGATCGCACAGCAAATACATAACATTTTGACATTTTTTAGTACCATTTCATTTTACTGCAGATTTGATCCATCAAACTTATTATCTGTATATATTATCGTCCAGCAAATCTGGTCGCCGGCTCTCTGTCTAATAATTCATTTTACATGAAGTCACTCGCTCTAACCAAATTTAATTGAACTAGTATTTACTGAGTGTTCGTCCCGAAAGGACATGCATTTCATATAAAGAAATTTTCTAGAATCATGTGTCTGTTTTAACACAGAATACAGTTTTAAATTATTGTTTTAAAAAGTGTAGTGAACTGTGAACATTTGTATGTTAAAAAACTACCTTAAAAATTAGTAAGGTAAATGATCTTTGTAATTATTTAGGTAAATTGTGAGTTGGGCAAAGCACGTGGCCTGCTAGTATATTTCTATGCAGTTGAAGACACGCCATTTATATTGTTGTTGCACTTTTATAAATTATTTTCAATGGAAAAATTAATATTTGCATAATTCTACAATTTGTAATATTTTTTATTCATAAGAATATTAAAAAAATATGAATTTAGAAAAATATTTTGCAAAAAAAACTATTTTAAATGCAGTCTTTATATAATGATCGTCGATTTAATATCTACCTACTATATATACTATGTAACAATGAAATTCATCGGTCTTTAAATTAAAATGGTTAATTAGTAGTTGAGGGTTTCAAATTTGACAAAAAACATTTGTTTAAGCTAACGTAGGATAAAACTTAATATCTTAATTTTATTAAATGAACCCAATTTATCATTCATATTTCTTTTTCTTAAACCAAAATCAATTTTTAATGCAATGCGGGGCATGGTCAGAAAAAGTTAGTTCTAAGTTATTTCTTAGTTATATTGTTTTATTTTCCTCTATGATCATATTTGAACAAAAGGATATATTTAATTATTTTAATTCCAGACATATGATTTTTGAGTCCTTCGTTTTAATTATGTTTACATGTAAACAAAGCATTTGGAATAGTTCCAGTTTTGGTGTAAAAACTCATTTAAAATACTTTTGAGTTCATTGCTTTATGTTTTATCTTTGTTTTAAATTTTTGTTCAAGAAATGTCTGGTTTTGTTTTTAATATTTTTGTTCGGCCTTGTTATGATTTGTCACCAATAACTTTTAGTAAGTTACAAACAAAGTTTAATTAATTTAATTTTAAACTAAATTTATTATAAGAATTCAAGACGTCATGAATAACATTATTACAATATTCAAAAATTTTTTTTAAAATTAAGAAGTTATTTTTTCAAAGGTACCGCATTTTGGTTACTTATAAACCAAATAAATTTTCTGTTTTTACATTACATTTCAAATTCTTATATAATTTTTTTATACTTAATTTTTATAACCCATGTTACATTAATCTTTTATAATTTATCAAAATTAAATTAATATAGTGCCCAGGTCAAAGTTCAAAAATTCAAATTCAACACAGGAAATAATGTTTCCATGTGAAAATATATTAATTTGATAACTGATACGATATCGTTATCAAAAATATTTCTCTCTCCGACCACCTGGTATATGAGATAAAAGTATTATAAGATAATTTTAGGATCAACAGAAATCTGATATTTGGAGTCGATTATTGAAAGCAACTGATTTTTTATATTAGGTAATATGAAATAACTGGTATTTTAATTTGAAACAGCATTCAGAACAATTCTTACGGTCTGTCGTGTTTTGATGTAATTTCTCATTGTCTAGTATTGTTAGAAGGCAACCCATTGGTAAACCATTTTATTTTCTGATCGCTCTTATGTAAAAACTGATGTCACTACTACTTGAGATGCTCATGGTTTTTGAAACGTACGATTTAACCAGTTTCCTATGATTGACGAATATACTCGTCATGAGGAAGTTGCAGAGTTTAGTATATTGACGAGTATATTTTTCATGTGTATAAAACAGTGACTATTTGCTATGTAAATTGAAATTTTTCTTAGAAAGAAAATGTATTCTAAAATGTCAAGTTGTTCAGAATATTCTAGATTTATTAGAAAGCAACTCAGTGGTCAACAATTTTATTTTTTGATCGCTTTTATGTGAAAAAAGATGTCACTACTGTTGATACATCACTACGGTGATGTTTTTTGTGATTGACGCGGAATTTAGTGTATTGACGAGTATATTCGTCATGTATGAAACAGTGATCATTTGCTGTTTGTATTGAAATTTTTGTTAGAAACTAAATTATTCTGAAATGTCAAATTGTTTGGAATATTCTAGTTTTATTAGAAAGCAACCCAGTAGTCAACCATATTATTTTTTTATCGCTTTTATGTGAAAACTGATGTAACGCTTGAGAAGTTCATGTTTTTCGAAACAAACGATTTAACCAGTTTTGTGTAATTGACGATTATAATCGTCATGAAGAAGTTGCAGAGTTTAGAGTATTGACGAGTAAATTCGTCATGTGCATAAAACAGTGATCATTTGCTATTTAAATTGAAATTTATTAAAGAACAAAATGTATTCTAAGTGTAAAGTTGTTCGGAATATTCAGCAACCCAGCGGTCAACCATTTTATTTTTTTATTGCTTTTATATGAAAACTGATGTCACTACTGCTCGAGAAAAGTTCATGTTTTTCGAAACGTACGATTTAACCAGTTTCCTATGATTGACGAATATATTCATCAATGAGAAAGTTGCAGAGTTTAGTGTATTGACGAGTATATTCGTCATGTGTATAAAAGAGTGACCATAAACAATGACGAGTATATTTGTAAAGTTGTTCAGAATATTTTGAGACTATGACTGTAATAATTAAGTAGGTGCCATTTTACCTTACGGCAAGTTGCATGAACTTCCCGAAATGTGGAAATAATATACTTAATTAATTTTTATTTGGGTACTCAAAAAACATTTTTTACTGTTCATTTTGAAAATTGTTTTTGCTTTTCATCAAAAACTATTTTTACTTTCTTACATAAGTAGTTGTACTTATTTTATATATAGCCTTAGAATATTCCAAACAATTTGATACTTCAGAATACATTTCGTATTATTTTTCAAAAATTTCTTTTTGAATAACTAATGGTCACTGTTTACGTTGATACATAAAATTTTATGCTAATTCTTTATGACGAGTATCACCATCACGTACTATTTTTTTACTTAGAATTTAGAATTCAAAATATTTCATTACAAATATTGACTCAATTTTTATTTGGATTTTCTTCTATAAGTTAATGGTAATCTTGGCAATATTGTTAATACCAATTATATATTTTAGACATATTTTTATCAATAATATATATTTATTAACCTAAAGTGTTTGAATAAAATTTTGTGACTTCTTATCTTTTAACAATAACTGGTTTATACTTGGTATCACTAAAAACACGTTTTCATTTTTAGGTAAAAAGAAGTAATCCCAGTTAAAAATGTCACTATTAAAATTTGCCCCCCTGGATACGCCTCTGGAAAGGCGTCTGCAGACATTGGCAGCCGCAGGATGGATCACCACGATGCTCTGGGCAGAATTCTTATCAATAGCCTTATGTCTTTACATTGTCTTATGTTCGAGTTGGTACTGGTTGGGTGTTCTATATGTTTTTTGGGTAGCAATTGATCGAGACATTTGTCATCAAGGAGGAAGACCGTAAGTAACAAAAATAATAGTAATAGTAATGAACTTTACTCATTCCACTAGAAGGCAAGTCTTCTGTGCAATCACATTTTTACCGTTTCTTTTGTTACTTTTTTTTTCAATGTAACTTGTTTACAATTCAAATAAGAGCAGATTTTTTTTTCTGGTTCTATAAATATTATTTTATTTTATTTTGTTTAATTAAATTTAGCAGCATTGTTTAGTAAAAAAACTCATCATTTTCTCATAAATTGCTCCGATTTCTGATGTTCCTTATGGTTACCAACTTCTCTTAAAAAGTGACAAAACAATGCTGCCAATTTTTTCTTGGATATATCAAACTTTATATACAGTAATGTCCATCACCCATGTATCTTTTTCAAACATTCTAAAATCAATACATTGATAAATCTATTCATTTCACAATAATTATTTCTATTTTATTTCCCAGTATCAAATGGGTGAGAAACTGGACCTGGTGGCGATACTATCGCGATTATTTTCCATTAACTTTAATTAAAACTGCAGAGTTGGATCCTAAGAAAAACTATTTATTGTGTGTGTTCCCACATGGTTTGTTGTCATCTGGTGCTTTTGGTCATTTTGCGACGGACGCCACTGGATTTCAACAAATGTTCCCTGGAATGACTGCCAGGATTTGCACTCTTGCAGGACATTTCATGGTGCCGTTTTATAGGGAACTTATTTTGAGTTTAGGTGAGATAATGGATTAGTCGTAATTGTAATATTAATTTATAGGATTTTTTCCAACTTTTTATGGAGTTGGCTAACATACTTCGGTACATTTTTTCCAAGAAAGACTTTTCAAAGTCGACCAAGTTTGAACATTTTAAATACATAGTGTAACAAATTTTGCTAATTCAAAAGAGCATGGGCCATTATTTTATATCTGGTATAATAGTTAAAATAAATAAACAAATATTAATGATTTACTTATGAATCAAAGTTCACCTGACTAATTTTTGAGTTCAGTGAGAAATTTGAATTTATCATTTATATTTTTTTTTTATTTTTAGGTGGTGTATCAGCCAGTGCAGAAAGTATTAACTATATTTTGGGTTCCAAAGAAAAAGGAAAAGCTGCTGTTCTCATGGTAGGAGGCGCTGCAGAATCTTTATATTGCAAACCTGGTACTTACAGGATTGTTTTAAAAAAGCGAAAAGGATTTGTGAAATTGGCCCTCAAAAACGGGTTTGTAAAAAAATTATCTTAATAATTTTTATTGCAAGTGATCATTTTTTATTTGATATTTGTATGCTCAACTTGAATTACATACTCTTTTATCTGAAGTAATTTGAAACTCTGTTCCCATCATCTCATATATACAAAAAAAATAATCACAAGTGCATTATTGCATTGGTGATTAACTTGTAAAATGAGCGTGGGCTTCATTTGGCTTTAAGATAATTTTTTTTAGTTTGTTTTTTAATGATATCAAATGAATGAAGTAAAATGTGCATTTTGAGAGATTATTTTACATGTTTTACATTATTTTAAGGATCGGTCCCGATCTGTTTTTATAAATTAACTGATAATTTTTAATGAAATAGAATGTTATTCGTTTTCTAATTAAACTTATTATTCGAGGACACCTAATCGATATCTTTTTTATTCTATGTTCAAAATAGTAATTCTGTTCATTTTTTAGAACTTTGCTAGAGTCACTTTGTCAAGGAATCACCACTATTTTCATTTCATTTTTTCAACAGTACCCCATTAGTGCCAGTGTTTTCATTTGGAGAAACCGATTTATACGACCAAGTGTCAAATCCTGAAGGATCACTTTTACGAAAAGCCCAAGAATTTGTGAAAAAAATTACTGGGATTGCTTTTTGTGTACCTTTAGGTCGAGGAATGCTTCAATATTCAGTTGGTATAGTACCGAGAAGAAAACCTGTCACAACTGTCAGTAAGTAGAAATATCTAAATGATTTAATACTATAAATTGATTTACCAAATACTAAATGTTCAGATAAATATAAAAAATTCTAAAAATAATCGATTACTAAATATGTCTATTCAATGACTCATTTTACCTCCTTACCAAAACCAACGCCAACTCTCATCAAATTTGACCATAGAAAAATTAGCAAAGGCAATAATGATTAGTTGCTTAATAATTATAATTTTAACCAGCGTTTTCTAATTTTTTTTTAGTTGGAAAACCACTTGAATTTGAGCGAAATTTGGATCCTTCTGATGAAGACATTGAAAAGTTGCATTCAGAATTTACACAAGCCATTACAGAATTATTTGAACAACATAAATCTAAATATATTGAAAATCATGAGAATATCAAGCTTGTCATTGAATAGCTTGTGAGTACTTTTTTATACATTTTTTTTAAATTAATTTTAAGGTAATATTAATTTCGTTGTTATAGTTTAAATTTACTGTTTTGTTATTTTCTGGGGTATGTCGAGCTCGAAATTGGAAAATTTTGAGGCACTGAAAATGGGAATTAAATAATGAGATAGAACCTAGTTTGTAAAGCCTATAATTCTTATAAACTAATAGGTTAAATTATTATAGTCCATGGCATTATTCATTATAGTTATTAATATCATGTCAGTTCTAGAAATGCGGTTTCTTAATTAATTTTTTAAAAATAAGTTTTATTACAAATATTGCCTCAAACGTTTCTAAAATCATGAACAAAATATAGCTATTGGCAACACTAATTCTGAGATAAAATATTAAAAGTACACATTTATTTTCAATATATTTTAAATTATTTATAACCAAAAAGACTGCTAATTTTATGCAGTTTAGTAAATTTCATACTCATATAATTTTTTATTACTCATTGAATTTTTTTGGGGTTTTTTGCACATGAAGTAGTCCTAATGTCCATAAGAAAATTTTCAAGTTATTTTAATTTTTTTAATTAGTTTTATGAAAAATAATTAAATAAATAGAAATAGGCATTAAGCGTAATTTTTGCTCATAATTTATATTATTTGGTCATTAAAATCGATAATCGTGAGGAGCATTAATTTGAAATGCTACTAAATAATTAAATAAATTCATATATTGATATATTTAAATTTAAATGTAAAATAATTTCTATATTTCATTTAAATTAGCTAGTATTCATACGTGAACATAATTTTACTTAAATTTAAAATTCCATCGTACTAAAAATCGTTATTTTGAGCAAAACTACATTACTTAAGTATTCAAGTTTTATTTGTTTTGTTTATTTTGTATTCAATTTGATTATTATTTATGATTCGTTTCATTACTTTAGCATTCTAGATTTTAAAAATTGTTATTTTGAGTAATTTAACAATTCCAAACATCAATATTTATTATATTAAGTATACATACCTATATGTATAAAAATCTAGTCTATCTCATTTTGTTAAATGAAATAAGATTAAGACTTATTATATAAGATGCCTTCAATGCATTTATTAATATCATTTTAGTTATAAAAATAATAAGTTGAATATATTAGGAACTTGTACTATATATATTATTTCATATTTTTATATAGAAAGTTACTAGAATATATTAATAAATATTTTATATGAAAATATGATCGTTTGATAATTATAGTATTGAATCAGGTAATCTCATATGTATTATATATATATATATATGTATATATATAATATATATATTTATATATATTATTTTATTAAATACTAATTTATCAGTAAGGCCATACAAGTCCAACTGATTTTACAGCTTTATCAAAATATTTTTCTACGGGAAAATTAAATGATTTTTTTCCAAAGTAAAAAGCTGCTCCAAAAATACTAAGTGCGCCTCCAATACTTAATGTGAAAATGGCTTTTGAAAGAACCTGGAAAAAAAATTACAAACAAAAAGTTTTAGTAATATTAAATCAATAAAATCATATAGTAAAAAATATGGACTAATAGTTGGCAATAAGAAGGTTTGTGACATAAGAAGTGATTTATTTGGTAATTTAGCTAGGTATTCTGTGTAGTTTTAATATTTGTGTGGGTATTTTAAATATTGCTAGACATAATTTATTTATATGTTTTCAATTTGCAAATAATCGACAATTAGGGATTCAATTGGATTTTTGCAGAATTGTAGATTTCAGTAGAACAAAAACAGAAAGTAGAATTATTCTTATCAGTAAGTCAATAAAATGATTATGTTGAAAAAATAAGGATTATTATAAAATATTTAAAATTTTAGAAGTAGTTAAAAAATTTGTTTTACCTTATCCTGCCAAGCTCTATTTTCTATACATTTTCTATAACTCATTCTGGTAAATGAAACAGAATTATACAAAGGTACCCAAACTTGAGGTGCAATCCAAAATAGAAAATCATCGAATGTTTTACGAAGTCTGTATGATTTTTTGTTGACTAAATCCCTCATCTAAAAATAAATTAAAAATTATTAAGTCATAAAAAATATCTCTAAAATAAATTGTGTCTTGAAACATTTGTGAAGAACAAATTCTAATATTTTTTTCTATTGCAGTGATGTAGTTGAGAAGTGAAATTACATAATTTACCTCGACGATTTTTTCAGCCTAGTCTAATATTGAATTTTATTCACAATCTTATTTTTATTATGATTTATTTATTTTATAAATTGTAATAATTTACCTCGATGTAGTTATACATTGCTAAATCACAAATAGCATGAGCATCGTCCACTCGTTTTTCCGTAAATTCCTTAAAAACATTTTCCATGTTTTCATCTCCAAATTTTTCTATGAGATCGTCTAATAAGGAGCAATCTTCAAAACCTGTAAAAATACATATGATCTAAATTTTAAAAAATAATGATATAAATAATAATGTTGGAAGTTTTATCTGAAGTCATAATATATGAAAAAGTTTCTTGAAGAAAATTATTCAAAAAAGTTAAAGAGAGCAAAAAAGATATGATAAAATAAAAACTAATAAAGATTATTTTTACTGTTTCTAATTTGAAATAAATATCTTTTCAATAAATAAAAATTATTTTGTTACGGAAAACTATTAATTGTGATCATGTCTCATTTTTTTTTTTTTTGACTTTTATGACTAAATGATATTTTCACATGTTCTATAAATTTTGAAAAAGTGGAAACATATGCCCACGGTTTAAAAATTGATTACAATTCCATCTAAATGAGTGCAAATGTTTTAGTGATTATTTGGCCTTCATAAAATCAGGTGCAATAATGACTAATAAAGACAATTTTGTGAACTTTTACCTGCATTCATTCCTTGTCCATAAAAAGGCACCATCGCATGTGCAGAATCTCCAATCAAAAGAGCTTTGTCTCTAACATGGTAAGGAGAACACTACAATTTTAGTGTTTTATATTAATACAACACCATAATTTTTTTACCATCACATTCTATTTGTGTTTCAGATTACCCCTTACCTTAACAGAAACCAAAGGTTGTGGACCGCCTTTGAAGAAATCTTTGGTCAACCTGTCTTTTCCAATTAGAGGTATGGAATCGGGGAAATATTCCGAGAAAAATGTATGTAACTTTTCAGGACTGTCCAGCATTGAAAATTTTTCAAAAGGCATGAATAAAGTTACTGTCCAGGATTTATCTTGATTTGGCAGTGCTATCATCATGAATTGACCTCGGGGCCAGATGTGGAGGAAATTTTCTGGCATTGCAAACTAAAAAATAATAAAAAAAAATTAAATGACATAGCTTAAAATTTGAAAATTAGTTTCATATACTTTGATCTTTGTTGAAGAATTTGATTAATAATTTTTATTAATGATTATAAACAGGTTCTAACCTGATGCATACTAGATTCCAACCAGATCTCAACTAGATGATTACTATATGACTAATTTCTTATAAGACCTTTAAAAAATTCTATTTACTTTCCTACTAGACCCTTGAATCAAGTCCGATAAAAATCTTTTGCATATAACTTCGAATTCGATTTTTCATTTTCTAGCAATAAATAGAAAAATTGAGACATTTTTTTTAGTTTTTGTCAAATAACTCAGAAACTTTGTTTGGGGCACTTTTTTCAGTTATCATAGCAGAAACTAGATAAAATTTACTAAAATTCTAAGTAAACAATGGCACAATGTCCGATAGAAATGTCTTGTTGCATTATGGTTAGATTCTAGGTATATTCTCACTAGATTCTTATCATTTTGGAATTGGGTTCTTATTGGATTTAAATTAGATTCTTGTTTGATGCACTGTACATCATATTTTTACAGATATTATAAATAATATATGAACCATTAAAAATTGCATGAATTAGCTTTTAGTAAAAGCAAAAATTTGATTTTCAAAATAATCAGTTGAGCATTTGGTCCAAATAGGTGAATATCATTTTTTTAAGTTAGAAGTTAGTTATGTATAAGTAGTAGGAAGTTGATGTAATTTGCCTTAAGGCACCATGTCACTTACAGCTAATTATTTAACATATTAGTCCAATATATGTATTTTCCTAAAATGGTTATGCTTGAGACTGTATATTTAGGTCTTAAGTTCCATTTGGGAAAGAGCAGCACTAATTAGTGTGTATAAAAAATCTTGTGACTTGCTTTTGAAGTTATTACTTATTTTAATAAAATTTAATTTTTTTTTTTAAAAGTCGGGAGTGTAAATTCAAAATTATATATGTCGAATAGAACCTAAAAAAATGTCAGATTATTCATACAAACAATTTTTTGTTGAATTTCACAAGTATCATACTATTAAAAAAGTGCAGTTAATGTTTGGTGATATTTCAAGGAAGTCCAAGCTGTTGTTGAAGAAATTCTGAGGTTGGTCATTTAAATATTAATCATCAGTATTGTGGTTTAAGCTTATTTACTAACAATTACCTTTCCTTCTTTGTCAGGAGGAATACAAAGTTCCATGTAACCATGTTTGATGTAAGTTTGACTATAGTCGAACATTGCCTGTTTCATCATATGTCTTCTGACCATGGAATATGCACCATCAGATCCAATCACAAAATCAAATCTGCTGTTTGTCGTGGATTTGTCTAAGGTACTGAAAAAATTAATATTAAAATATATTTAGTCGAATATACGTATTGGTAAACGTCTTAAAATCCTTACACATAAGAATTCTAGTCTGTGAGTTACATAGTTGGATTCTGCGATATGCCGAACTTTATATACAACAAAATTTTCTTTTGGACTAATTAATAGTCATCAGATATATCTGATTTGGGTAAAATTAATTATTTGTGATTCGAACAGACAATTTGAGAACGCAATGACTAATATTACAAAAACAAATGAACAAAATTTTGAATTTGTACTACAAGAAAATTCAGGCCAAAGTAACAATTGGTATCACATGGTATATCATTAGAAAATATTTAGTATTTGTACTATTTTAGGACAATTGTACTATTTTGGACCATATGTTGAAACTATCTACATTTTTTATACCCCTAGATGTATTCACATTTTTGATATTAGATATAGTGAGAACAAAATATTTTGGATGGAGGTATTAAGTGCTTATATATTTTGATTTTAAACTTTTGAACTGTTATTTACTCAAATTTGAAGTTTATAAACAATATTCTAGTTTCGATCGTGTTGTATTCTATTGCTCAGGCTGATCTTATTCTAATTATAGATTTCTTAAATAGTTTTTTGTCTATCACTTACTTTTGCAGAGTTATTTCGCCATCATTGAAGTTTATATTAATTAACTTCTGATTGAAGTGTAAATGGACGTTATTGTACTTTTCTGTTGCTAAAAATAATTAAAATAGTACTTGTAAAATCAGTTGCCAAAAATATTATATATTTTGATTACGAATAAAATAGTTACCTGTTAACAATATTTCATTCAGGTATCGTCTGCTCACTGAGTAGATGCACTGAAAGTAAATAAAATATAAAAAATCAGATGTTAATCTGTTAAAAAAAAATCTATTCTACAGGATAGTTGATATATATGATATCATTAGTTTATGAACTTCTTGAAACATTTTGATATTTTGATTTCATCCCGATTATTCAAAATCATTACGAAATTTAAGTTGAAAATATGAATTTGTGACTTCTTACTGACTTTAAAGAAATTATTCCAAAATAATTTTTTGAAACAAATTTCTAAAAATGAAAATTTTCATATATCTTTACGTTTCAGAGCTTTCTGAACATTTTATTCTGACATACCACTATTGTTCTAATTAATACGGTTGGTTGATCAACGATTAACACGTTGTACGCCTTGTCAGTCATATATGTCTGACGCTAAGAAGTTCTAAATGACACAATTACAATATCAGTTACAAAAGTTTGGCATATCAAGAACAAAACATGGAAATCTTGTTCAAAAAATTTGTCAGACATGTACGACTGACACGGTTTATCGAGAAACAAGTTTTAATAAAAGGCATAGTCAGTCATATATGTCCAACATAAAAAGTAGCGTCTCCGCAGGAATCTTAGCAAAAAAATGATGTACCAACATTTTCTTTGATGCATTAAGATTCATGGATACATTTTAACTAAATTATCTAATGAAGTTACTCATGTGGAATTTTTTCTGGTATTATCGTCACAATGAACTTGTTATTAACATAATGCATTGCGCGTTTTAAAAATTATATATTATCATAATATAAAAACAATTCTTGCGCGATTTATCTCTTTTACCAACTTTTCCCAAATACATTGATCATTCGATTTGTTTATCATAAGAGCAAGGCACAAGTACACTATTATGATTTTATTTAGAAAAATGGCTAAAATATAATGATTCCAACCTGTTTAGTTCTTGCATCATAAGGTATTTCCCTCAAAGATCCATCTGTTCCATGGATCATCCTGGCTCTCATTGGTATTCCATGATTTTTGATCATGATGTCTTCTAAACCGACAGATTTTAAGGCTGCTCTTGCACGAACTGACATCGCCAGATTGATTGATTTTCCCATAACATGTTCGGCTGTCCTGATATCTAAAAAATAATTAAATAATATAAAATAATTGTATCTTGATTTTATAATATTGCTAGCAAATCCAACGAACTCCGTTTCGCAACCAGATGGATTCGTGAAAAAGATGAAGAAATTTTTTGTTTGTTTTATATTTGAAAAGGAAAAATTTGGTTTTATTACACAACAGTAATGAATTTATTTCGATTACAAAAATAAAGTGTTTTTTAGTTGAACTTCTCTAAGTAAATGAAAGTGAATCCGCAAATTATCCGTTTCATTGAAGTGCTCTTTGGTAAACCACATTTTTTGTTTTTTGGTCTGACGTTAACACAAACAAAGCGGATGGTTTTCCAACTCGCGAACAGGCAACGTATAACTGCCCATGTGAAAAACAATGATTTTCTAAATAATCTATTTGAAATTTATCCCGCAAACACTAAGCGATTGGCTTTGCGACTTGTTATTGCGAACGCAAGGCGAACTGGAAATTGCAATCGTTCGAAGTCAAACGGAAGACCAGTCGGAACCATTGGTATGGCACCAAATCGCCAGCAATTTTTGAATTGAATGGTGAAATTCAGTGCGTGCACATCATTATTCTTTGCAGCAAGAATTGCTCGTTGACTTAATCAAGCATAATTCTGATAATTCTCACTAATCTCATTACTCGAATTTTTAGATAATCTATTTGAAATTATTTAAAACAATTATTGATTTTTTTCATTACTCGAATTTTTAATTACGGTGCGTGAAGTTCCAGCAATTTGCATTGAGACACGATGCCATGAACCACTAATTTTCTTAGCTATAAACCTTGCGGAGCTCGAAACCTTTCCAACGAATGCAATATTGTCGAAATCGGTTCGTGCGTTCTGGAGTTAAATCGTCAGGAAGGAAAACCCGACCTATTTATATATATATGTAGATTTTCTAACGCTTATCTGGTCTCTCGTCTAGAGTCCAACAACTTTTAGGCAGAATAACTCGAGATTTTGCATAGCAACCATTTTCTAAAGATTTAGCTAATTCAAAGAGTATGGTTGACTAAGTAATATAAATTATTTACACATACCGGGAGGTCTATGAAACTTGCCTTAAGGTAAAATGCCACTTATACCTAGCAATGTTTTTCTATTTTTTATGACTTGTGAATTACCCGATCTGATTACGATTCCCACAATGATTTATTAAAAGTCATTCAAACAATAATTATAAAATTTTATATAAACGATATCAATTTCAATTGTTTGTAATTAGTGTGTAAATACCGCTCAATATCATTCTTATCTATTTTATCAAATCTTAATGCATTTATTATCATTTACATACAAATCATAGTGCACTTGTTATACAAAACAAATATATCAGTATCACAAAAAAACAACTGCCAATTTTTAAAAAAGTCTAATTTTTATTAAACGCATCAAACATTCAGAGTATACAATTATTTTTGATATTTTAGTAGTAAATTAAATTTAATGTTATCGAGTGTTCGTAAAAGATGGCGAAAGGTCCAACATTCGGAATTCGTTTTATACAAAAGTTGCATGCAACATGCTGTCCAAAATTAGCCGTCCACAAGGAAGTTGCGTACAGGACAAGTATATTGTTATTGACATACTTGAGTTACACAGCGTTTCATGTTACACGAAAACCAATATCGGTTGTGAAAAATGTGCTGCACAGGAATTGTTCAGAAGTTACACCTGATGGCAGTTTATCAGCAGGCCAAATGGCAAGTGATCCACATTGGTGCGAATGGGCTCCTTTTGATTCCCCAAATAGTAAAGCACTTTTTGGAATACTTGATTCATCATTTCTATTTGTGTACGCTTTTGCAATGTTTTTTGCTGGTTTCGTTGCCGAAAGAGTCCGGTTAAGATATTTTCTTACCATAGGAATGATTCTAACGGGAATATTCTGCTACTTATTTGGATTTGCTCGAACTATCAACATGCATCAACTATGGTACTTTATTGTTGTCCAGGTTTTTGCAGGGATAGCTCAATCTACCGGTTTTCCCAGCGTGGTGACTCTTGTTGGCCGATGGTGCGGAAAAGCCAAACGAGGACTTATTTTCGGAATATGGAATTCACATACGCCTATAGGAAATATTTTAGGCACTCTGATAGCTGCTCATTACATCGAAGGAGATTGGTCTTTGTCATTTTTAATTCCCGGCGCCATCACTTGCTTAGTAGCTATTTTGATTTTCATATTCTTGGTGGATCACCCAGAAAACGTTGATATAGAAATAGATGCTGGTACTGAAGAGCATGCGGACGCCGAAGGACATAAAGCAATTAGTTTCATAGGAGCCCTTCGTATTTCTGGAGTCGTCGAATACGCACTGACCTTGTTCTTCTCCAAACTGGTCAGCTATACATTTTTATACTGGTTGCCGAATTATATCCACAACTCGACCACTTTGGGCGCGAAGAAAAGCGCGGATTTGTCAACCTTATTCGATGTAGGCGGAATAGCAGGTGCTATTTTGGCTGGATTGATTTCTGATCTATCTGGAAGATCTGCTTTAACTTGTGCAGGCATGTTGATTATAGCAGTTCCTACGATGCTTGTTTACCAAAAATGGGGTTCGATTAATATAGCGATGAACATTGGAATGCTGCTATTGGCCGGAGCTTTGGTGAATGGACCATATGCCCTTATCACCACATCAGTCAGTGCTGAATTGGGGGCTAAAACCAAGGGTGATTCTAGTGCATTAGCAACAATAACTGCGATAATTGATGGAACAGGATCTTTTGGAGCGGCTGTAGGGCCACTTTTGGCAGGAGTCGTCAGCCAAGGAGGCTGGGAAAGAGTTTTCTATATGTTGGTGACAGCTGATGTTTTGGCACTCTTGATGCTCACTCGCTTGGTGATAAAGGATTGCAGGAAGAAAAAAGAATAATTGATCTTAAAATTGTCTAAAAAGTATTTATTATAATATATTTATTCTTTTTTTAATATATTGTTTTTGGTTTGCATTAAAATACTTTATTTCAGTGAAATGAAACAAAATACGGATTTTATCAATAGGGGCACAATCGACCTCAAAACAAGTAAAGTTTGAATTTTTTTATTAATGCTATTTTAAAGTAGGGGGCAAATGATGTGTAACCGGCCATCACCTAAAATCGGTTGACATCAAGATGGCGAGATGAACTGCCCCTTTTTTAAATTTAAAACGATTTTTTTTCTCCTTGGTTATTTTGGTTTTGAGCACTGTTGTTTAATGTATGAAACCAGAATTTAAATTCGAAGTATACGTTATCTCTAAGTTAGATTCAAAAGTTTTATTTAACAGTTTTTAATGATTTTTTGGGGTAATAACGACGACCAGATTCTTTACACAAATAATAAATAAAAAAAGAAAATAAAAAAAGCAGTTTTACAGGAATAAATTAGAGGCCAATTCTGACATAAAATACACTAATGGTATAGGAATTATGGTTATATAAAATGGTACTAAAAACTATCAGAATAATACGCGGTTGCTGTGCTTTCAGGCGTTTTACACATAAATGGTAACTTGTCGCATGTGTTATTATGACACATCACGGAGATGCACTTATGATAAAATTCCTTTTTGACGTGTGTGCGTTTTTAGGACAGTTTTTTGTACGTCAAACGCCTGACTGCACCGCAACTTCATAGCATTTTGACAGTTTTAAGTATCATTTTAGATGAAACAAAAACCGCGTAACATAGCCTTGCCATAAAATTGGTATATTTTACGACAGAATTGGCCTGTAAACATAGTTCTAACTTTAATGATTTTTCCTGAAGAAGTTCCATATGAAGGGCAGTGTGATCTTTGTGAGCAAAGTACCCATAAAATTTGTACAGAATTTGTATTTTTTTTTTATAATAATTGCACTTCAAGAAGCAATGAGCTTGTATATAATAAACAGAATTACAAACAAAAGTAAGATTTATGATACTCGTAGGAGTTGATTAAAATTTTTGTTTATTATGTTTACCAATATAATTTTAGTTTGATGGAATAAGAATTGATTATCCAACAGCACAAATTTCTTCTTATCTTTCTCATAAAATAAAAATTAATCAAATGGAAAATAACCGTTTAGCCAAAATAGCAAAAGATTTTTTGTTTATCGTAAACAACGAGAATTTTAGAGATTATTGTACTGGTCACAGGTCACATTATTATAGGAAAGTTTGGCGACATATTTGTAAAATATACTTTTTGTTATAAGATATGAGAATACAAATCCATTGTAAATATTGTGTGGTTACGATAGATTCCATAACATTTGCAAAATAAATAAATATGGCAAAAGAAGTAATAATATTTTTATCAAAAATGTGACCAATATTATGGTCTGGCTATGTTACGCTGCGTTTTCTATATAAAATGGTACTAAAAACTGTCAAAACGCTATGTGGTTGCAGTTCGATCAGACGTTTATTTATTCATATTCTAGATTCCTTAACATTTGCAAAATAAATAAATATCGTAATAAAATTGATAATATTTTTACCAAATATATGGCAAGGCTATGTTACGATGTGTTTCATATAAAATGGTACTAAAAACTGTCAAAACGCTATGTGGTTGCTGTTCGATCAGGCGTTTATTTATGTATATTCTAGATTCTATAACATTTGCAAAATAAATAAATATGGCAAAAGAAGTAATAATATTTTTATCAAAAATGTGACCAATATTATGGCCAGGCTATGTTACGCTGCGTTTTCTATATAAAATGGTACTAAAAACTGTCAAAACGCCATGTGGTTGCAGTTCGATCAGACGTTTATTTATTAATATTCTATATTCCTTAACATTTGCAAAATAAATAAATATCGTAATAAAATTAATAATATTTTTACCAGAAATTTGACCAATATTATGGCAAGGTTTGTTACGATGTGTTTCATATAAAACGGTACTAAAAGTTTATTTTAGTTTATTTATGTATATTCTAGATTCCATAACATTTGCAAAATAAATAAATATGGCAAAAGAAGTAATAGTATTTTTACCAAAAATGTGACCAATGTTATGGCAAGGCTATGTTAAGCTGCTTTTTTCATATAAAATGGTACTAAAAGCTGTCAACATGCTATGTGGTTGCAGATCGATCAGGCGTGATACACATAAAATGCAACTTCTTGCAAGTGTTATTATGACACATCAGAAAGATGCACTTACAATAAGATTATTTTCGTTTTCGTAGTGAGTTTTCTAGGTCAAGTTTTATATCTAAAACGCCTGACTGCACAGCAACCACATAGCATTTTGACAGTTTTTAGTACCATTTTATATGAAAAACGCAACGTAACATAGCCTTGCCATAACATTCATTTGTTGAAAAGCAATTTCTTATTCTTCATTTTTGACATTTTCAATACAAAACAAAATATTAAATTTCTCTTCCCCCAATATTTTATTAGCTTTAGTTTGATTTTGGCAAGTTTACTCACAATTTTTTCCAAACTTTTTTTTTTACTGCAATCGATTATTATTATTTAACCCACGTGAATATTTGCTATTTTTTTAGATTTTATTATCATAATTATATTTAATTGCGTCGTTTAGATAATTATTATTAGACCACATGTTAATAAGTTGATACTACAGGTCAACAACGAATCTTGACATTGAACCTTTTTGATTTTTTTTCTGTTCATTTAATTTTGACGTCAATATCCAAAAATTAATTTGGACTCTTGTATTTCCTAGTATTGTTAATTAAAAATTCTTAATCCTGGGGTAATAAATAGTGACAATAGAAGAAAGAAGTATTAAGGATATACAAGACTTTTTTTGTTGGTAAATTGACCGATTTTTGATAAACTCATTTGATTTTGATTAGTCTAGTTATATTTTAATAAAAATGAAAATTTGACATTGAACCTTTTCTGATTTTTTTGTTTATTTAATTTTGACGTCAATATCAAATAATAAATTTTGACTTTTATATTTCTTACTATTGTTAATTGAAAATTCTTATTCCTTAAGAAGTGTTAAGGTTATACAAAACTTTTCTATTGGTTAATTGACATATAAATTCATTTGCTTTTGATTTGTGTAGTTATATTTTAATGTAAATTAATCTATTTGGGCTTTCGATTTGTGCTTAAATCTTTATTATACACAAAACATGTCTCGTACAAAAATCAAATTTCAGCTATATAAATTGTCTTAGTATTTTTCAATTCCTATTACGAGAGATAAAATGCTATATTTGTTTAAGTATTCTATTAATATTTTTTCAATAAATTGGGAATTTTTGGTTTCAGAACAAAACTAGGAATATGAGCCATTGGGCAAATTATTGCAAATATCAATTTTTTATATAAATCAAATAAATTACTTGATTAGTACTGTAATCGTTAATTAGTTTCAATGTCAACATTGACGTTTTTTTTTGTATTTTTGTTACATAATCTAGAGCTGTTGAATAATTTCTTTAATACATCTACTGATGATCAAGTAGTCACGTTTTATGATTTTGTAGATTTTAACATTTCGTGCTGTGAGATAATTTAATATTTTTGCAAATCACTTCTCGTTATACTTTTTTTTTAAGATTTTGTTTTTAAGAATTTCAAATAATTTTGAATAATGATTTTTGTATCACGATTGACTATTGAAAATAAGATACTATTGAAATTAGCTTGAATCTTGATTTTTTTATGATTTTCCAGAAATTTAAATTTATTATAAATTGGTTGGGGTTGAGGTTAAAAAAGCATCTGTGTATAAAATTGACCTTAAAATGAAATTACATATATATGTGTGCTAAAATTTACTAGTCATCAAATTTTTTTAAGAAAATGTTTGAACCGAAAATTCAACAACCATTTGATAATCTATATGCATTTATTCGTTGCAGCAATGCCCCCAAAGGCTTGTTTCACTTGAAGTCATATTTACATCGTTTCTTTTTAAATAAAAACCGACATCAATACTGATTTATCATTGATTCATCGATTGATTGAATGCACTATGAAACATACATTTACAAATGATTCATCCATCAAAACTAAATGTTTCATATTATCTAAACACGCAAATCGTGAATTATCTTTAGGTTATTGTATAATAGTAAATAATTACTTTTTAATTTATATTGGAAATTCATATGTTAATTATTTGTACCAAATGTTTTTCTACTAATTACTTTTTTAATTTATATTGCAATTTCATATTCTAATAATTTTTATAGAATGTTTTTTTGCAAGTGTTTGAAAGATTTATCTTCAAGTATGTTTTTATTTCAAAAGGGAAATTACTCAACGTACAAAATAAAACACTTATGCTAAAAATAAGTAGATTGATTTACTTATCATTATCAAAAACGGATGTTTTTGATCGTACCTTCTCTGTATTCGAATAAGTGCACTTCAAATCCTCTTCTTCCCAAAAAACATGCTGCCAGAGAACCAACCTAGAAAAAATTTAAAAAAAGTTTAGTTAAAAAAAAAATGTTAAAAATTTATCGCAATCTGTTACAATATCATTAATTTTAGATTTTTTTCTTGCAAAAACGACGTTTTTGGAGAGAAGTTGTATGACAACAGCTTATAGAACTGTAAAGTTTTGGTTGGTTCAGAAAGAGAAAAAATATTATTGAATAAATATTTTGGCACATTTAAAAATACTTGGGTCTTGTTTTTATTTAAATAAATAATATGATATTAATACAATTTATGAAAATATTCATGTTTGTTTTAAAGTAATATATTGAAACTCCTCGTATGGGAAGTAAATATTACATGATTATATTTTCAAATCATGAATTGGAAAAAAATTGAACGTTTACAAAATTAACAATATTTCGAATGTTTATATATTTAAAAATTTTAAATTAACTTGCTAAAAAATATTTAAATGTTAGTGGAGCTCTAGAGTTACTTTACTAAAAAGTATTGAGCTTTTGAATTACAAATATTTTTGAGATGGTTTTCGAATATCCCCAAATGTTCAAAGGTACTACATACAACCTACAAACTTACATTTAATACTGTTTTTTTGAAGTATACCAAAAAGATTGAAAGCTCTTAAAACGTATTTTTTTATTCGCAGTTTTATTAATTCATTAATATTTGTCTTGATTTTTTGCCCTTTCAATTATTCAATTTATCACTCTATGGTAAAAAATAAATGAAAATACAAATGCAGAAAAATGGTTTGTAAATTGTTCAATTTTACATAATATAAAACATTTATAATCCAGTCTATTTCCAAGATTATTTATAATTATGTTTAGTTGATTTTATAATTTATATATCTGATTATTTTTGATCCAAATATTATCTTAATTTTATATGCATTTTTAATTTAATACACCATTTTCATATATTTTTAAATACATTAAAAATTTAATACAGGATATAATATCATTTATAATTTATTATTTTTCAACTATTTTTTTCTAAATTTTATCAAGGTAGATAATTTTGAATTTTTAGGGTTTCAGCAAGTTTTTTATTATGATTTTTAACTTTTATACTAACGATGTACTCATAGTATTCACATGTAATCAAAAAAAATAATCATAACAATAAAATGCACACGTAATATTAATATTTGCATAAAAAATATGTCATTACTTTAAAATACGTCATCGTAATTTACTTGTCAACTTTTCTAATCGTTTTAATTCATTCTGAACCGTTTGACACCAACTTTGGAAAAAGTATAGAAATTAAAGCTACTTTCTTTAAGGCAAAATGTCACTCGCACCTTGTTTAAATATTTGTAAAATTTGAGTTTTTGATTAATTTTTAAAAGTTATAAACATTCTCAGCACTGTTAGATCAATATATTATTTATTCAGTGCATTTGATTATTTTTTTCAACATTCAAATCATTATATTTTTTATTCATTCCATCTATTACTTAAAAAAGAGAAAATTAACGTTAATTTTCAAGTAAAAACAAATATAACAACTGCTTGATATCAAGTTGACATAAATTGAAACTTGAACCTTGTGGTTGCAAGACAAGAACTTTTGTTATAGTCAATATTATTTGTTTTCATTTGACTTTATTACAAATATTTATTGTTTTAGATTTTCCAAATTCAAAGTCCAATTAAAATTTAATGGTAAACCACTGGGTTGCCTTTCATAGATATAGTAGGTCAATCTTATTGAACTTGCAGATCTGATTGCTCTTGAAAAATATGACATTTTTTGTTAAGAAACTCCACTTTTTACCATAGATTACCATAATAATTATTCCATTAGATTCAATAACATAACATAAAAATTTGATATTGGATCTACTAACCAAACCTCCTCCAACAATAGCCACACTTTTGGGTTTACTTTTATTTTGAGTACTAACTACACCCATTTTAAACTATTTTTAAATAACTTCTAATTTTTTTTATATTTTTATTAATTTTTTATCACAGATACAACTATTAGCAATATTTTAAAAAATATGGCAACAAATATTACGTTATTATTACGTCTACCCCGACCGAAGGCTTTCGTGATAATGGCAAATTACAATTTACATATGTCAGAATTTGCACTGATAATTGTCACAAAAACCGCGGATTGTAATCAGTGCTTGAAACTGACTAAAGTGATATGGACTTTTTTTTATTATATCCATATATAAGATTCGGTTTGTTAATGAAGGAAAATTCCGTACTTGAAATAATTCAGGTGAATTGGTAATAGAAATTGTGCGAGAAAGCTTCGAAGATCAACTTGATTAGATAACAGAAAATTGAATGAAAATTGAATTAAATGATAATAGAAAACAGTCTTGTTTTGAAGTATTTTATTATGATGAACTAATTTGAATCTAAATTATTTTTAAAATTGGGTGTGAAATGTGAAATTACATTTGCCCTAAAACAATTTTCATCAACTTCTCAATATGCATACGTCTCTTCGATACAATTTTTGACTGTTTATTTTGATAATACAAAAAGCCAATTTTCGAATAAAATAGAAATGTTATCGTATTGTTATTTTACGGGTCTAACTTCGTATGAGTTGTTAGTAACAAACTGTTCGAAAGCTTTGTAATTGCTGTACCATTAGGCGTTTTACACATTTTACTTATGTTTTTATAGATCAGAGAGTTGCACTTATGAAAAGATTGTTATTATCATTTGTGAGTTTTGTAGGTTGGGTTTTATGTGTAAAACGCCTAAAACTTTTTTTGACAGTTTGTTAGCATTTCTATAACATTTCTATACTATTCTCACCCAAAATATACATATTTTTCATAAATAATCAAAATAGCAGTTTTTGAAATAGATTTTTTTCAACGTCAATCAAGTATTTTTCATGCAAATATCAGTGTTACGTATATTTTACTGTTATGATAGCAATAATAACAAAATTTATATTGTCAAGATTATTTATAAATATTAATAAGTACATACAAATTTATTGAGAATTGTATAAAAACAATTTAATTTGTCTTATTATAAATTTTACTTATATTTGAATTTTGTGCTATAATATATTCAATATTAAACTTTATTTCATTAAAAAATACACTATACTAGTGAAAATGATTTTTTTTATGTATAATTTAAAGTATCGAAATCGAAACATATCTTCTGTAAGAACAATAAATTTTATGTATTAATTTATATCTACGAAAAATGATTCTAAAGAGTACTTATTTTTCTTACACCCAACTTGGGTGACCCAACCTATATTATTCTTTGTACACTTGGTTATTTTTCTAAACCTTTTCAATTATTATATTTTCTTTTTACTTATTTTGATGTATTATTTGAGCAAGTATCACTTCTGCTTGATACCAAGTTGACTGAAAGAGAACTTGATATTTGAACCTGGTACATTATAACAATCTTATATGTTTCAATTTGACTTTATTATTAACTTCCCGAAGAAGTTTGTTTTCATAAAAAAATCTGATTCGCTTATTTTAGGTTTTCTCGACGTTTCAAGCCATTCTGAATCGAATAAGACCAATTTGGAAAAACCATGTATGTGTATGTGGGTATGTGCATGTGAATAGATTTTTTGCTGTAAATCAACGTTTTCTCAAAAACGGCTGGACCGCTTTCAAAATTTTAGAAGTCATTCGATGTATCTCGATGAGGACTATTGTTTGTCACAAACGGCCAAGCCGTTTTTTCGCAAATATCAGAAAAGTGCAAAGTTTTTCATCCACGTTTTAGCCAGCAATTCTGAATCGAATTTGAAAATTCAAAAAACGTTCGAATGATATTGGTTGGGAATCGGCCTGATTAGTCTTGGTAGAGATCGACCGGGCCGTTTTCTTGTAATAAAGTGTTAAAAAAATTTTTTTCGTCGATTTTTAATATTATTTTTTTGACGGTAAATACCATAGTCTTCCAGATCATACTGAAATATAACGGCCCTACGACAACTCGTTTAGCTTTAAAAAGTTGTCAAAGTTTTAAATATTAGTATGATTTTTTTGCATTTGTTAAAATTAGAACTTTCATCGACGTTTGCTCAAAAACGCCTGAACCGATTTCAGAAATTTAATAACCATTTGATGTATCTCGATGAGGATTATCGTTTCTCAGTTTTGTGCGACGATCAGCCAAGCCGTTTCTTTGTAATTTGGAATAAAGTGTTAAACCTTTCGTCCACATTTAAGCTCATACTACCAAACCGATTTTAAAAAATCAAAAACTGTTCGAAAGATATTAGTTGGGAATGGTACTGATTAGTTTTAGGTGAAAATCTACCAAGACGTTCTTTTGTAATTAACTGTTGAATAAAATTTAAGCCAATTTTCATGGAACTTTTTTGGGCGATATATATCATGGTCTCATAGAACTTACTGTAATATTACGGCCTCACGACAATAAGTAGTTCAATTTTAAAAATTCATCAAAGTTTGAGAAAATGGGTAGTTCTTTTAACATTGTTAAAATTAAAATTAGATGATTTACCTGGTATAACGATAAATGCTTGGTCTTAATGAACATACTAAACAATTAAAGTCCTACAAAAAACTGGCTCAATTATTAAAATTATTGATTTTTGAAAATTTGCTTTTAAAAATACTCCGACCGGGTTGACGTGTTCGATTTTCAATAATGTGTAATAAATCCACTTCGAATACTTTTAACTACTCATAAATAATTTATCTATCATGAATTAAGTCGATTATTTACATAAATCGGGAAGTTCATGTAACTTGCCTCAAGGCAAATACCAATATCGACTAGTTTTTTTTTAATTTTTAGAACATTATTAATTGGTGAAAAGTGTAGTGAAAATATTGTTAGCCTTTTTTATGAGTTTACAAAATTGCATGAAATTTATGCCTCTGGACAAGAAATATTCTCTTTAAGGGGCACAAGTGTGAAATTTTGAAAAATCGATTTTTGTTTTTTTTTCATATTTCGATAGACTACACTTTTAAAAATAACGTATTAAAATTTCAAATCGATATCTCAATAGTTTTGAGTTACAGCCATTTAAAAAGTATACATACAGTATATAGTACAACGATCATTTTATCTTTAAACGCGTTTTCTCGAAACAGCATTTTCCAAATTTGCTGCAGTGATTACTCAAAAACGAATGATCCGATCACTATCAAAATTTGTTTACATGTTCTGTATATAGTTCTCCGTAATGTGAACTATCAATTTTTTATCGGATCAAAAATCGGAATTTGGCAGTCGAAAAACGACCAAAATTTTGGGTAAATTGGAATTTTTTTTTTAAAACGCCGCCATTTTGTCAATTTTTTATTTATGTTTTTTATCGTAGTTCACTTTACAGACAATATTATCTAGTTTAACGAGATTTTTTTTTTTTTATTTCATCCACGTAGAAGCCGGAATCACTGGCAGCAGTTAAGGGCCTTTTTGTCGCGCCGTTGGAGATCGACGATAACTTAAAAAA
>NW_020539725.1:70394257-70410560 GCF_003426905.1 Ctenocephalides felis
AAAAGACTTAATTATCCGCTCTCAGCGCTCCGTAAAATAAATAAACACGCAAGAACGACGACGCACTGTATCGCCATACGGTTAACTCATATCGCTCGAACGGCTTGAAGTCGGGATGATTCGAATCAGAATTGAAGTCGGAACAACTCATAACGCCGCTTGATTCGAGTGGCTCATATGAAGTGGATGATATAGTTAGTCGATGAATGCGGTTAAAGTCACACAAAGACGATTGGAGTCGGCTGATACATTTAAGCATATTAAAGTCGGGTGGCTGCCATGATTTAATTCATTATTTATTGAAGTAAAACTTCTTTAGGCGCGATATGGGTGTAAAAATTTTTAGGCGCGACACGGGTGTAAATCCGTACAAATGCAACGAAAATGCCAACGTGAAGTTGAGCACTACGACGCCGTAAGCGCTGATGTCGCGAGTCGCGATCCACTCCCGTCATGTCATGCGTAAGTCGAGCGCTAAACCCTATATGAACTTGCATTAATTGAATCACGTTTTTTTTTACAAAAGAAGAGGTTGCTGTATTATGTCCTCATGGAATAAGACTTTTCTTAGAGAATAAATGTGCCATGGAATATAATAAATTTATATTGAATCTCGTTGAAGACAAAATAATATCTACTGCCACGGATATTTATGTAGGTTGCCATGCGACAGATCAACAATCATACATTCGTCAGCAGTTTCAAAAAAATCGGTTATTGATACACCGAGGCTTTGCCGTATGAAATAATTTTAGTTCTGAATAAATTTTACATAATAACAACTAATATTGATGTAAGTGATGGCTTAGCTAATGGTTGTGTGGGAAAATTAGTGTAACAGAAACGTGGCGATAATGATGAACTTCTACGTTTATGGTTTGAATTTCCCGGTAAGATAGGTAACAAAATTAGGAAGAAAGCTTCACATCATATTCAAATTCTTAATATCAGTAGGACAGCTGTGCCGATGCTCAGGAGATCTTATTATTATTGATGTTATATGATTATTAAAAGATGATTTTTAAAATTCAAATATGATGTTTTTTTTATTTTTATCTTAATTGCCTACTCATACAATATTAAAAGTTTTACTTCAATCGCGTGTGATCCTTACGCGCACTCTTTTTTTTTTATATTTATGATATTTATTTTTTATATTATTATAATATTGAATTAAATTAAAACATTTTTTTTATATTTATATTTATGAAAAATTTTATATTTATGAAAAATTTGTGTTAATACATATTTTATCACAGTAAATATTTCGCGGCTTGATGCGAGTTGATTCGAATCAAGTAAAATCTGATTCGAATCAAGTCGTTAAAGGCTTGATTCGAATGATTCGAATCACTTGATTCGACTTGGCACATCACTATATATATATATATATATATATATATATATATATATATATATTATTGACATCTATTTCATTTGACATTGAGAATATTTCTGCATTAACATCTTATTATTAATTTTTTTATTTTTTATTTATTTTTAGTGCATATACTCAGTGAGCAGACGATATCTTAATGAAATATTATTAACAGGTGAATATTTATACCTTCATCAAAATATTAAATATTAATTATGCATTACAGTTGAATCTACAAAATCTTCATTAATTATTTTTAGCAACCGAAAAATACAATAACGTCCATTTACACTTCAATCAGAAGTTGATTAATATAAACTTCAATGATGGTGAAAAACTCTACAAAAGTAAGTGATAGACAAAAAACTAATTAAGAAATGTGCAATTAGAACAAAATCAACTTGAGCAAAAAATACAACAAAATCAAAAATGGGATATGGTTTAACCAAGTTTAAATAAAAAATAGTTCCTAAGTTTAAAATCAAAATGTATAAGCACTTAACCTCCATCCAAAATATTTGTACCATTAGATATATTCACATTTCTGAAATTACTAATATCTAATTTCAGAAATGCGAATATATCTAATGGTACAAAAAAATGTGGATAGCTCTAACCTATAGTGCAGAAATAGTACAATTTTCGTATATCTTAAAAATTTGCTAATAATGTACCATGTGATACCAGCTATTACTTCGGCCTGAATTTTCTTGTAGTACAAATTCAAAATTTTGTTCTTTCGTTTTTCAATATTAGTATTTCATCGTTCTCAAATTGTTTTTTATAATCACAACTAATGAATCGTATCAAAATCAGATATATCTAATAACTGTTAATATCTAAAAAATAATTTAGTTATATATAAGGTTCTGCATATTGCAGAATTTAACTATGTAACTCACCGAATAGAATTTATATGTGTAACTCTTATAAGACGTTTACCAATATATTCGACTGAATATATTTTAATATAAAATTTTTCAGTACCTTAGACAAATCCACGACAAATAGTAGATTTGATTTTGTGATCGGATCTGATGGTGCATATTCCATGGTCAGAAGACATATGATGAAACAGGCCATGTTCGACTATAGTCAAACTTACATTAAACATGGTTACATGGAACTTTGTATTCCTCCTGACAAAGAAGAAAGGTAATTGTTAATAAATTTAAAATTCAAACCACAATATTGATAATAAATATATAATTGACTTACCTCATAATTTCTTCAGCACCACCTTGGACTTCCTTGGAATATCACCAAACTTTCACAATATCACGACACTTTTTTAATAGAATATTATTTGTAAAATTCAACAAAAAATTGTATTTATTAATATACTAATGTTTTATGTTTTATTCGATAAACAGAATTTCTAATTTACACTCCCGACTTTTGAATGAAAATTAAACTTTTAATAAAATAAGTAATAAATTCAAAAAACATGTCACAAGATTTTTTTCTACACACTAATTAATGGTGCTCTTTCCCAAATGGAACTTATGACCTAAATATCCAGTCTCAAGTATAACCATTTTAGGAATATATGTTGGACTAACATGTTATATAACTAGTTGTAAGTGACATGGTGCCTTAAAGCAAATTACATCAACTTCCTACTACTTATACATAACTAACTTCTAACTACAATAAAAATGATATTCACCTATTTGAACCAAATGCTCAACTGATTATTTTGAAAATAAAATTTTTGTTTTCACTAAGAGCTAATTTATGCAATTTCTAATTGTTTATATATTATTTATAATATCTGTAAAAATATGATGTACAGTGCATCAAGCAAGAATCTAATTTAAATCCAATAAGAACCCAATTCCAATATGATAAGAATCTAGTAAGAATATACCTAGAATAACCATAATGCAACAAGACATTTCTATCGGACATTGTACCATTGTTTACTTTGAATTTTAGTAAATTTTATCTAACTAACTGAAAAAAGTGCCCCAAACGAGGTTTCTGAGTTATTTGACAAAAACTAAAAAAAATGTCCCAAATTTTCTATTTATTGCTAGATAATGAAAAATCGAATTCGAAGGTATATGCAAAAGATTTTTATCGGACTTGATTCAAGAATCCAGTAGGAATGTAAATAGAATTTTTTAAAGGTCTTATGAGAAACTAGTCATATAGTAATATTCTAGTTGAGATCTGGTTGGAATGTAGTATGCATCCAGTTATAACCTGTTTATGATCATTAATAAAAATTATTAATCAAATTCTTCAACAAAGATCAAAATACATGAAACTAATTTTCAAAATTTTAAGCTATGGCATTTAATTTTTTTTATTTTTTTTAGTTCGCAATGCCAGAAAACTTCCTCCACATCTGGCCCCGTGGTCAATTCATGATGATAGCACTGCCAAATCAAGACAGATCTTGGACAGTAACTTTATTCATGCCTTTTGAAAAATTTTCAATGCTGGACAGTCCTGAAAAGTTACATACATTTTTCTCGGAATATTTCCCAGATTCCATACCTCTAATTGGAAAAGACAGGTTGACCAAAGATTTTTTCAAAGGAGGTCCACAACCTTTGGTTTCTGTTAAGGTAAGGGGTAATCTGAAACACAAATAGAATGTGATAGTAAAAAATGTATGGTGTTGTAATAATATAAAACATTAAAATTCTAGTGTTCTCCCTACCATGTTCGAGACAAAGCTCTTTTGATTGGAGATTCTGCACATGCGATGGTGCCTTTTTATGGACAAGGAATGAATGCAGGTAAAAATCCACATTTTGCACTATCGACGCAATTGTCTTAATATTATTATTAGTTTATATCTCATTATATCTTTTTTGCTCTCTTTAACTTTTTTTTAATAATTTTTCTTCAAGAAACTTTTTCATTTAATATAACTTCAGATATAGCTTCTAGCATGTATTAGTTATATTATTATTTCTTTTTTATTCAAGTTATATTTATTTTTTAGGTTTTGAAGACTGCTCGTTATTAGACGATCTCATAGAAAAATTTGGAGATGAAAACATGGAAAATGTTTTTAAGGAATTTACTGAAAAACGAGTAGACGACGCTCATGCTATTTGTGATTTAGCAATGTATAACTACATTGAGGTAAATAATTACCAAAAAATTAATTATAATGAAAATAAGTTTATAAATAAAATTCAATATTAGACTAGAGTGAAAAAATCGTCGAGGTAAATTATGAAATTTCACTTCTCAACTACATCACTACAATGAAACAAATAATTAAAATCTGATCGTCACAAATGTTTCACAAAAACATAATTTGTTTGAGATATTTTTTATGATTTTTAATAATTTTTAATGTATTTTTAGATGAGGGATTTAGTCAACAAAAAATCATACAGACTTCGTAAAACATTCGATGATTTTCTATTTTGGATTGCACCTCAAGTTTGGGTACCTTTGTATAATTCTGTTTCATTTACCAGAATGAGTTATAGAAAATGTATAGAAAATAGAGCTTGGCAGGATAAGGTAAAACAAATTTTCAACTACTTCTAAAATTTTAAATATTTTATAATAATCCTTATTTTTTTAACATAATCATTTTATTGACTTACTGATAAGAATAATTCTACTTTCTGTTTTGTTCTACTGAAATCTACAATTCTGCAAAAATCCAATTGAATCCCTAATTGTCGATTATTTGCAAATTGAAAACATATAAATGAATTATGTCTAGCAATATTTAAAATACCCACACAAATAATAAAACTACACAGAATACCTAGCTAAATTACCAAATAAATCACTTCTTATGTCACAAACCTTCTTATTGCCAACTATTAGTCCATATTTTTACTATATGATTTTATTGATTATATATTACTTGAACTTTTTGTTTTTAATTTTTTTTCCAGGTTCTTTCAAAAGCCATTTTCACATTAAGTATTGGAGGTGCACTTAGTATTTTTGGTGCAGCTTTTTATTTTGGAAGAAAATCATCATTAAATTTTAATTTACCCGTAGAAAAATATTTTGATAAAGCTGTAAAATCTGTAGGTCTTGTTTGGCCTTACTGATAAATTAGTATTTAAAATAATTTAATATATATATATATATATATATATATATATATATATATATATATTATACAAGTGAGATTACCTGATTCAATACTATAATTATCAAACGATCATATTTTCATATAAAATATTTATTAATATATGCTAGTAACATTCTATATAAAAATATGAAATAATATATATAGTACAAGTTCTTAATATATTTAACTTAATATTTTTATAACTAAAATAATATTAATAAATGCATTGAAGGCATCTTATACTATTAGTCTTAAATTTATTTCATTAGAAATCTAACCAAGCAAAAAGTAGACTAGATTTTTATACATATACTTATTATGATAAATGTTGATGTTGAAATTGTTAAATTACTCAAAATAACAATTTTTAGAGAAATAGAGTGATGGAAAAAAATATGAATAATATTTGAATTAAATACAAAATTGACAATACGAATAAAATTTAAATACAACTATTAAAATAATTAAATGATGTACATTTGTTGCTCAAAATAACGATTTTTAATACGATTGAATTTCAAATTCAAGTAAATTTAAGTAATAGTAATTATTTAGTAGCATTTAAAATAAATGTTCGATTCGATTTTAATGACCAAATAATATAAATTATGAGCAAAAAGTACGTTTACTTGCCTGTATGTGTTTAAATAATTATTCTGCATTAATCTAGTAAAAAAAAAAATAACTTGAAAATTTTCTTATGATACTTAAGTCTATATCGTGTGGATTTAAGCCACAAAAAATTTAAGTATATAATTAATTGTATCATATGAAATGTTCTAAAATGCATAAAAATAATAAATTCATATTCACAAAATATGAATGAAAATAATTTAATAAAAGTATATTAAAAATAAATTTGTATTTTTGTTCGAACTAATATGCCAATAGCTGTAATGTGTTATGATTTCAGGAGGTTTTGAGGCAATATTTGTAATGGAACTTTTTAAATTAATTAGTTAAACGCATTTTATACCTATAATGCCAATAACTATATTAGACACCATATTATTTAGTTCATATTTTCAGTGCCTCAAATTAACATTTTGAGTTCGACATGCCAAAAAATAACAACTAACTAACAAATTTAAAGTGATATAATTACAACAACAAATTTGATACTATCTTAAAACTAATTTAAAAAAAATATGAAAAAGTACTCACGATCTCAAAAGTACTCATAAACTACTCAATGACAAGCTTGATATTCTCATGATCTTCAATATATTTAGATTTATGTTGTTCAAATAATTCTGTGATGGCTTTTGTAAATTCAGAATGTAGTTTTTCAATGTCCTCATCAGATGGATCCAAATTTCTCTGGAATTCAAGTGGTTTTCCAACTGAAAAAAAAAAACATTGATTAAAATTGTAATAACAAATTATTTATTATCGTAGCCTTTGGTTAATAATTTTTCTATTATTTAATTTGTGGCGATACTAGTTTGCGTTTAGTTTTCACAAGGAGATAAAATGAGTCATAGAATAAGCATATTTAGTAAGAAATTATGCTCTAGAATTTTTTACAATTATATAAAAATTTAGTATTTGCTAAATAAATTTATATCAATGAATTATTTGGTCAAAATTATAATTTTTTTTATACTTATACTTACTGACAGTAGTAACAGGTTTTCTTCTCGGTACTATACCAACAGAATATTGAAGCATACCTCGGCCTAAAGGTACACAAAATGCAATTCCAGTAATTTTTTTCACAAATTCTTGGGCTTTTCGTAAAAGTGATCCTTCAGGATTTGACACCTGGTCGTATAAATCGGTTTCTCCAAATGAAAACACTGGCACCAAGGGAGTACTGTTGAGAAATTAAATAAATTTAATTAAAAATATTTCTTTTATAAAATTATTATAAAAATAGTGGTGCAAAGGCAAATTGCTGTAATTTCCCGTACCAAAAATTAAAGTTAAAAAACACTTTAGAATTTTTTGAAAACTTTGAAAAAAAATTTTTTTTAAATATTTTAGAAAACTATTCAGAACGTCTTCCTGTTAATACGAATCAAATGCTTTTTGAATTTCTCAAATAGGTTGATCGGTGTTCCCGAAATCGTCAAGAAAATTTGTTTCCGCACACACACACATACACATATCTATTTTTTCTAATGTATCAAAATCTTCAGAAATCTTTGAAGAGTAAAAATAAAAATTTTATTTTAGATTTTTTTGCGATTACTACAATTTACCCTAAGAATATATAAATTGTCTTCAATAATATAAAAGAATTGATTGATATCAATAATATTGTAATGTTAAATATTATATGTCTGATAAGTTTATCTAATAATTTCTTGGCTTGTCGAGAAATAAAATTAAAAAGACCATGTCAGTCATATACTCGTAAGTGACATAAAAATAGTGTTTTTCCAGGAATTTTAGTAAAAAAAAATTCTTTGATAATAACCGAATTATCTAACCAAATAAATTACCATAGCCCATATGAATATTTTTCTGCTATTATCTTAGCGATTAACTTTTCTGAAAAAAAGTGAAAATTTTCTAAGAAACTTTTTCAGAAAAAATGTATGCATGGTATTAATAATTCCACTATTATAGTTGGTATAGTATTTAGTTATACAGACAACTATTATTTAAATTAACAATATAAAATCATTTAAAACATAGGAAATTTATCAATAGTCAATCCCTGGTGTAGAAAGAAAAATATCTAATTTATATATAATATAAATAGAGTTAATACATTTTTATATATGGTTTAACTAAATCAAACTCAAAAAAATGTTTTTAATTTAAATTATTTGTTGACACGTGATAATTCGAAAATAAGAATTCAAACATGTAAAATAATCACCCATAGTGCACTTTTAACTCCATTCATTTTTTATCATTAAAAAAAAATAACAAAAAAATTATCTTAAAGCCAAATGAATCCCACGCTCGAATTACAAGTTAATCTACATCAATTTACTTGTGATTAATTTATATATGTGTAGAATACTTTATACAAATTCATATGATTTAAAAACGGTTTCAAATTACTTCAGATAAAAAATAAACTTATTCATACATATACCAAATCAAAAATTATCACATGCAGTAAGAATTATTAAGTAAATTATCTTAATAATTCTTACTGCATGTGATAATTTTTGATTTGGTATATGTATGAATAGTATAAATTTTTTACAAACCCGTTTTTGAGGGCCAATTTCACAAATCCTTTTCGCTTTTTCAAAACAATCCTGTAAGTACCAGGTTTGCAATATAAGGATTCTGCAGCGCCTCCTACCATGAGAACAGCAGCCTTTCCTTTTTCTTTAGAACCCAAAATATAATTGATACTTTCTGCACTGGCTGATACACCACCTAAAAATAAAAAAAAAATCATAATTGATGAATTTAAATTTTCATTGAACCCAAAAATATGAGGAAAATTTCGAGTTTCATTACTAAATTATTAATATATTTTTTTTATTTTAACTATTATATCAGATCTAAAATAGTGACACAGTTGCTCCATGTTTTCTAGAATAAGACATAATGTATTTTTAAAATTTTCAAAATTAGTTGACTTTAAAAAGCTCTTTTTGCAAAAAATGCACTAAAGTATGTTGGAAAGTTCCATGAAAAGTTGTCAAAAATCTTACTATTATTACAATTACAACTAATCCATTATCTCACCCAAACTCAAAATAAGTTCCCTATAAAACGGCACCATGAAATGTCCGGCAAGAGTGCAAATTCTGGCTGTCATTCCAGGGAACATTTGCTGAAAACCAGTGGCGTCCGTCGCAAAATGACCAAAAGCACCAGATGACAACAAACCATGTGGGAACACACACAATAAATAGTTTTTCTTAGGATCCAACTCTGCAGTTTTGATCAAAGTTAATGGGAAATAATCGCGGTAGTATCGCCACCAGGTCCAGTTTCTCACCCACTTGATACTGGGAAATAAAATAGAAATAATTATTGTAAAATGGATGGATTTATTAATATATTGGTTTTAGAATGTTTGAGAAAAGATACAGGTGTGATGGTCATTACTGAAAATTAAATTAGATATAACCAAGAAAAAATTGTTTTGTCACTTTTTAAGAAGAGTTGGTAACCAGATTGGAACATCACAAATCGGAGCAATTTATGAGGAAATAGCGAGTTTTTTTTACTAAACAATGTTGCCAAGCTGTATTAAACATACAATTTATATCTATACTTTAGAACCAGAAAAAAAAAACTGCTCTTATTTGAATTGTAAACAAGTTACATTGCAAAAAAGTAAGAAAAGAAATGGGAAACATGTGGTTGCACAGAAGACTTGCCTTCTAGTGGCACAAGTATATCTTTCATTACTATTACTATTATTATTATTACTTACGGTCTTCCTCCTTGATGGCAAATATCTCTATCAATTGCAACCCAAAAAACATATAGAACACCCAACCAGTACCAACTCGAACATAAGACAATATAAAGACATAGGGCTATTGATAAAAATTCTGCCCAGAGCATTGTGGTGATCCATCCTGCGGCTGCCAATGTCTGCAGACGCCTTTCCAGAGGCGTATCCAGGGGGGCAAATTTTAATAGTGACATTTTTAACTAGAATTACTTCTTTTATCTGAAAAGAAAAATACGTTTTTAATAATTTTTGTTAAAAAAACTTTGTCATCAACAGAACCAATGGTTTTTACTCAATTGAACAAGTTAATCTATTTACACCCAAATACATATTCATATTTAAGGAATATATGGAAAAAATCGAAACAATATTTGAACTAGTGGGCCCCATGACATCGTGCCTTAAGGCAAATTGCTGGAACTTCTCGTACCAAAAAATTTTTTTTAAAAAGATTAAAATGATTGAAAAAAAAATACTATGAAAAAATTAGATTTTTGTGAAACTAAATTTTTGACAAAAATTTACTTTTTTTGAAAAAAAAGACTTTGATAAAAAATTTATTTTAAAATATTTTGGAAATTCTGATTTTTTTTTTCAAAGCAATCGTACTGCATTAACTGCATAAAGACGAAATATCGAAGCGCGTAAGCGCCGCGTCACCGTCTACGGATAAACGTAGGTACGGATCCGATAGGAAAGTAAACAAAATTTATACTTATTTTTAAAATCTCTATAAAATATCTGATAATTTACATTACATATGTCTAATGATCATTTTTGACCGCCAAATGGCATTTTTTACTTTTTTTACTAGATCTTCAAAACCACTAGACCTGCCTTTATCTTGTTAATACAAGTAAAATGTTTTTTGAATTATTCAAATCGGACGCTCCGTTCTCTTTAAAACTGAGTTACCGTTTTGGCACTTTTTGCCCCGTATCTTCGGAACGGCTAGTCCTGCCTTCGCCTAAAACTAATCAATACTAATCGAATGTTATTTGAATTATTCAAATCGTTTCATCCGTGTTCCCGAAATCGTCGACGAAAATTTGTATCCGCAGACACACATACACGCACATACACTCACACATACATCAATTTTTTCTAAGGTATGCCAAAATATTCAGAAACCTTTGAAACGTAAAGATATATTAAAATTTTCTTTTTCGATTTTTTTGCGATTACTATAACTTGCCCTACGGGAAGTTAAATATAATGCAAATGTTACATTTAGAATTCTAGTCTATCAGGATTTTTCTAAATGATTTTTTTTTAACTTTTTTATTCGATTAACAGCCCATAGGTCTGAATAAATGGCACATTTTGAGAACCTTAAACATGGCCTCAAACAGTAATGACATAAGTTTTTACATGTAAACATAGATCTACAAATAAAATAGTTAACCACTGAGTTGCCTTCTAATAAATCTAGTCAATAAGATTTGCATAATAATTGACAATTTACATGAGATTACAATAAGAAACTTGTTATGTCTGCTGTTCAAGAATAATATATCAATTATGTTACATAATTTCAAAAATCAGATACTTCCAATTATTGACCCCAAATATCAGATTTCAGTTGATCATAAAATTATCTTATAATACTTTTATCTCATATACCAGGTGGTCGGAGAGAAATATTTTTGATAACGATATCGTATCAGTTATCAAATTAATATATTTCACATGGAAACATTATTTCCTGTGTTGAATTTGGATTTTTGATCTTTGACCTGGGCACTATATTAATTTAATTTGATAAATTATAAAAGATTAATGTAACATGGGTTATAAAAATAAAATAAAAAATTACATAAGAATATGGAATGGATTTTTACTTTACTTTTTTATTTGAATTTAATTTTTAACAAAAGATTTATTCGATTTGTCGGTAACCAAAATGCAGTCCCTTCAGAATAATAATTTCTTCTCCATGAAATTTCTCTTATAATTAAAAAAATAATTATTGAATATTATAATTATGTCTAAAATTCTATACAATATATTTTGAAAAAATGAAGTACTTTGTTTATAATTCAGAGTAAGTTATCGGTGACAAATCATAACAAGGTCGAACAAAAATATAATAAACAAAACCACACATTTCTTGAACAAAAATTTAAAACAAAGATAAAACATAAAGCAATGAACTCAAGAGCATTTTAAATGCTTTTTTACACCAAAACTGGAACTATTCCAAATGCTTTGTTTACTTGCATTAATTTTTAAAAATAATTACAGAGTAGAATTCAAAGTCGCATTTGCGGTACAAACAATCTAATAGATAACTTCTATTTTACATGTTTGCGGACGTGGATGCTATAGCATTCTTATTAGAATTCTTATTAGAAACCAACTGAAAACTCTTTTTCTATATTTTATAGTACAACTTTTTGGAAACATTTTGTATTTAAATTTTCCAGGGTACCATACTTCTTGATATCAGGTTGCACGCAATGCAGGATTTGAACTCGGAACCTTGTTGTTATAAAGTCAGAAATGACACAATTTATGTACAATCTCGTTTTTTTATTTTTTTATTTTTTGATGATTTTTTTCATTATAACTGATATAACCGTTATTCATGGAAATTTATGATGTTACTTCCAGAACATAAATTATAATTGATAGTTTTTTTTTATTAGATTTCCATTATATATAGATATAGACGTATAGTGACATCATAACTATTATCATCTTATAATCGAATAAATAAAAAATATTGAAATTCATGACTTAGTTTTTCTAAATTTCTTAATAAAAACTGTTCACATACAGCGCAGGATAATGGCTACTAAATTGCATCAGAAATACATTTATTTACTAAAATAAATAATGATATGGATACTTCTTGATTTGAACCGTATTTTTGTTTAGTTTTGTGATATATGTTATTATTTGCTGTATATTTAATTACTAAAATAAACCACCAAAGTTAAATAAATAAGTAAATTAAGTTATATAAAGTTGCACATACTTTCTACGATATACAAAACTAAGTTGTACTGTTGTTTATGAGTAATTCAAACGTTCATATATTTCTAATATTTTCATGAATCAAAAATACTACAAATAGTAAAATTATGCAAATACTAATTTGCACATTAAAAATAATCTATAACAATATAAATGGCGTGTCTTCAACAACTGCATATAAATATACTACTAGGCCACGTGCTGAGCCCAACTAATAATTTACCTAAATAATTAACCAAAAATTATTTACCTTAATAATTTTATCTTACACACAAATGTTCACAGTTCACTACACTTTTTAAAACTGTATTTTTTGTTAAAACTAACACATGAATCTAGTAAATTCCTTAATATGAAATGCATGTCCTTTCCGGACGAACACTCTGTAAATACTAGTTCAATTAAATTTGGTTAGAGCGAGTGACTTCATGTAAAATGAAATATTAGACGGGGCGCCGGCGACCAAATTTGCTGAACGATAAATATATATAGATAATAAGTTTGATGGGTCAAATCTGCCGTAAAATGAAATGGTACTAAAAACTGTCAAACACATAAAATCTAACTTATAATGAAAATTATAACATGAAATATTATGACACATCTGAAAGATGCACTTATGATAAGATTCTTTGATTCTAGTAAGATATCACGTGTACTTATTTTTTACATGAATTTAAAGAAGGTATTGTTTTAAGAAAAAAAAAATTACGATTTGTTCTCCTAACTAAAATTACACTTGATGTTTGGGGTGGAGAAGTAAGGCGATTAAAAATATTACCACGTATCATCAAAGGAAAGGGGGGGGGGGTTCCAAAAATCTTTAAAAATATGGTCACGTGACAAATGGACGCCCTCTTATATTTCCTATCTAAAACGCTTGATTGCACAGCAATAACATAGCATTTCTAGAAAATAAAAATGTCCGTTAATAAAAATAAATTATAAACTGCAACGACATATATAATTAGTTTATTTAATTAAGTATGATATTAAATGGCTAATTAGCCATGTATTAAATTACAAGATCTATAAAAGAAAAAGAAAAAAATATAGATGTTGAAAAGCTTATCAAAATATTACATTTTATATATTATAATAAAGAAAGTAGATTTTTCGCTTATCAAATATTTTAGACAGCTCCATTAGTTTTGGATATGAAAAAAATTATCACTGACCCCCTGTCTATGAGTTGCATCATCAGTATTAGAGAGAGAGACAATCTATAATATTGTTGTCACTAATACTTTAGAGAAGCATTATTTGAAAAATTATGTGTAAGGATGACTTACGGTTTTTAAAAATAATATAGTTTTAATAATGCATAGTATCATGAGCATTTATAAAATAATATATAATATTGTAGCAAATTTTGCAACACGATCAAATGGGCCGATTCTGCCGTAACATAGATAAATATCAGACCATCAAATTGCAATGTATTCTCATACTCTCAACACCGTCAACACAAGCAATATGTTTTTTGAATCATTCTAATCGGATGCTCCGTTCTCTCTAAAATTATTATTTTTGCACTTTTTCCTGCGTATCTACTCAAAGGTTGGACCTGCCTTTGCCAAACACTAACGAACAAGTCTCTCTGTCAATACAAATCGAATGTTTTTTGAATTTTTCAATTCGGTTAATCTATGCTTTTGTAATCGTGGACAAAGAATGGTATCCGCACATACAAACATATACACACACATATATACATACATTAATTTTTTCTAAAGTATGTCAAAATGTTCAGAAGAGTTTGAAACGTAAAGATATACTGAAATTATCATTTTTGTTTTTTCTGAAATTACTATAACTTACTCAGAGGGAAGTTAAAAATATTTGGCAAAAACATGCTAAGTTCATATTAGCAGTAAACTGTAAGAAGCGATTTTTCTTTTAAACTGTAAAAAAATTATTTTTATGTTAATAATAAAACTATTGATGTTAAATTTGATCTAATATGCTGATAAATGTAATTTGCAAATCATTCGTATGACTGTTTTGTTTATTTTGTCGTACAACGCAGTAAATGACGTAATATCAATAACACATGACTAAATAGTATAAATTGCACATAGTTCTTGTAGATAGAAATAAATTGATCAATCATTTTAATAGAATGATAACCCAGAACTAATTAAATGAATCGATTTGAAAAACATTAATTTAGCAAATTTAATTAACCTATGTACGGTTGCTGTTGTAGTAATGTTCCTGAAAAATAAAAAAAATCTAAAATGATTATCATTAATAGTATTAATACTATAGTATATCCATAATATTCGAAAACTTCAAGTCATATATATCATAATAGTTAATTCAAAAAATAAACAAGTAAATTGATATTAGCATTTTATTAAATCAATATCTCAAATTTACATTTCGTTCACAACTCATTCAAAAATTCATCAATAATCTTAAAATTAATCAACCACATACATACATGCACAAATTCTATCACATTAAAACTAGAAAATATTTAAAATAAGAACATTTTAGTGGAAATTAGATAAGGACATTCCTAAGAGATAAATTAAAATATTAGAGAAAATTATAATATAAATTACAAAAAATATACTCTCAAAAGCTTAGACAAATTCTTTCCAAAACAATTTTATCTATTAATTTTTTGCAATTTTTTGCACAAACTCGTAGATTTGATAAAATTCATGAATCCAAAAATTCCTAAATTTTAATGTAAATTATTTTAGTTGTATAAAGGTATAACTTCAGCAGAAATTATACAATATCACAATAATACAAAATATAAGTTTTAATGAATATGTAAATTTTTACCTTGCACTAAAACTTCCTACAAATTGCAATAGTTTAACAAAAAAATGAGATCATTTGTTACCTTTATCTTTGATAAACAAATAATTTTTTACCAAATTCGAAAAAAAATCGTAAAAGAACAATTTGAAGTTATCATCGAAAAATTACTGTTACAATCAGGAAATAAAATTCAAAATATAAAGTTAATTTATTAAAAGGCCAATTCTCGGATAAAATAGTTATATTGTGGGTCTATCTTCGTATGAATTGGTAGTAACGAAAGTATTTGCGGTGGATCAGGCGTTTTACACATAAAACCTAACTTCACGCATGTGTTATCAAAGAGACATCACAAAGATGCACTTATGATAAAATTGTTATTTGATGTTCGTGCGTTTTGGAGGTTAGGTTTTGTGTGTAAAACGCCTGATCGCACAGCAAAAAGTTTGACAGTTTTACTACCAACTCATACAAACATAGACCCCTAACATAATTTCATTTTATACGAAAATTGGCCACACAAAATCACAAAATTATGCACAATTTTCCAATACTTTGTTATTTTCTACCATTAAAATATTATTTACTGCTATTTATTTTTTCTAGTACTACAATTTACTCCGTTTTCCGCAAATGGCATTTTTGAAAAACAAAATATATATGTATTTTTCTTATAAGTATAAAACTATTTATTTTGATCAATATATATTTTTGGCATTATTTT
>NW_020539725.1:70411560-70448981 GCF_003426905.1 Ctenocephalides felis
GGGGGGGGGCGCAATATTTTTTTCATTCGAAAGGGGGCGCAAGGAAGAAAGGTTGGAAACCCTGAGTTAAGGCATGTTGTAAATATGAACTGTGTCCAGCATTTTTGAAGATTTTTTCAGAATTTGGATTTTTTTTTTTAATTTTAAATACGAAGGTATTTTGTGAAAATTTTAATATTTTTGAAGAATTTTGTGAAAAGAATTATTTTTGGAAATTTTGAAAAATCACGAAAATTTGAAAAAAATCGAGAATGTTTGAAAATTATTTTTTCCCCAAAATTTGGATTTTTGAGTTTTGTGCATTTTGGTACGGAACCCTAAGTAACAATTATATTTTCTGAACTAAATACAAATACTAAAATCGCTTGTTTGATGCATGTACATTTACATAATTTAGAACTTTTTCCTAAGTATTTCCTAAACAGCTAGACCTGCCTTACCAAAATTTCATCAAATTTACATTCCGTCAATACAAGTGAAATGATTGTTGAATCATTCAAATCGGTTGATCCGTGCATCTAAGATCGTGAACAAAAATTGTATCCATACATACTCATACATACTACGTACACATACACACACACATACAATGATAATTATTAAGTAATTATTATAATTTATGCCAAGATATTCAAATAAAGGTCTAGAAATTAAAAAAAAATTATTATATACTGTTAATTTAAATGGAAAGTTTAAAACTACCACAGTAGCCGGAAAATTAATACACTTAAGTTTTGACCTGAAGCTCTAGGTTTCATTCAAAAGCTCATAGTTTTTATAAAACAAATTCTATTTTTTGCCGTTGAGTTCTGGGACACCATGTAATAATATTATGGGGAGCTTGCTTCAACTTTTCACTAATTCTAAATCGGGTGTGATTCGTGCGCCCTAAATCGTGTGCAAAAATTGAACCAAACATACACACATATATACTAGGCATACATACAATGATAATTATAAGGTATTTTTTTAAAAAGCTCATAGTTTTCAAACTGCACAGAAAAATTATTTTCTGTTTTTATGTCGTTGAATTCTGGGATACCTTGTAAACAATATTTTTGGGATATCGTTTTAACACAGTTTTCAAACTGCACAGAAAAATTATTTTTTCTATTTTTGCCATTGAGTTCTGGGACACCCTGTAAATGATATTTTTGGGAGATCGCTTTAACATAGTTTTCAAACTGCACAGGAAAATTATTTTTTCTATTCTTGCCGTTGAGTTCTGGGACACTTTGTAAATAATATTTTTGGGAGATCGCTTTAACATAGTTTTCAAACTGCACAGGAAAATTGTTTTTTTTTATTTTTTGCCGTTGAGTTCGGAGACACCCTGTAAATAATATTTTTGGAAGATTGCTTTAACTTTAGCTATGCTTTCTTGGGAAAAGGTTTTTGAAATGACCCTTAATAAATAATAATAATAATAATAGTAACATTGTTATTGATTAAAATTAAAATTACCTATTTATTCTATTCTCTAGATATGTATAATATATTCTGCATATATGCAACTTTTAAATTTTGTTAAAAAATAGTAAAAAATATGTTGAATAAATAACTTTAATTACAATTATCATTCAAATTAAATTAATTTCAAATATCAATGGTCTAAATTAAATTTATAGTTTGTTGACAAAAAACAAACATTGAATGTTAACACATACTATTTCTGTATTTAATATTACTCTAATTAAATATTTATTTTGGTTTCGTAATAAAAATGCAAATAACAATTAGCGTAAATGTATTTATTGGTAAATTAAATTATACTGAAAAGTTAATACAATGTCATAAAAATCTTATCTCTGAAGAATGATATGCTTGAATGAATGTGAAGAAAAAATCGTCTATAAATATTTTACTATGAGTGTTATATAAATTTAATTTGAAATTGCAGAAAAGTATTAATTATTGAAACAAAAACTTAGAACTTTATAAGTGACATTTTGTGAGATTTTAAAAGTTTAAAGTGAATTTTGAGTAAATTAATTCAAAATTGATACTCAAATCATGACTATGGGCGAGGAGAGTATAGAAATTGGAGACGCTTTGCCTCCGCCTGAAATTGTTGAAACTCCTGAAGAAAGGTAAAGGTCTAATTTTATTTTTTGTTACATAATAATTTTTTAAATTAAATAACATATAGTGATAGTTTTATCTAAGAGGTGATCAATTCACATTTTGACAGTGACAAACCTATTTTTTTTTTATTGACATGGTATTTTCGTATTTCAGTCAGACAGGGGTGACTGGTATAAGATATTATGAAACAATTTTTATATATACATGTCATATTAACTATTTTATTCTACTTTCATAAGTAGCTCTAATACCTTTAAATATTTCTTCAATTTTTCATTTTCAATTTCTTTATAATATTTTGTTATTTAAATTTTGAGAGTGACAAACCTCAATTTTATTTCATCAAGATGATAAGAATGTTCCAAATGCAGTTTTCCTACTTAGTTTTGCATTTTGATAGGTATTGTGTTTTTTGTTTAAAAACTAAGGTATATTTTATAGGTTCTTTATGGAAAAAAATACAACCCAAAAAAGTCATTATTATCAACAATTATAATATGAGTATATTTTATTTCTACAGGAAGTGATATTTGGTTTATTTTTTGCCAAAATAAATTGAGTACTTTACAAAAAGTTTTGTAAGAAAGTTCTAAGAAGAAAAATTGTTTTACTGAAAAGTTTCAATTTAAAAATATCACATTTCAGAATAATTACTAAAACTTATGATGTAACACTGAAGCAAACTTATAATTAGAACTAATTATCACATATGTGATTGTCACAAGAATTCAGAGTATTTTTAAACAATTTATCTAACTAAATAAGAACACGTTTTCCTGTTCAATTACACAAACGAACCATTATAATTACAATTCAAGAATTTTTTTTTGTATTAGATAGAGTGGGTAAAAAGGTCTACAACTGATATCTCAAACACAATTGAAGTTAGGACTTTTTTTTAACAATATTATTTTAAAGTAGAGGGCAAACTCTGTATAACCAGCCATCACTTTGATTCAGGAGATAAATCGGAAATCTATGAAAATTCACAACAAAAGCATTTTTCTTCGTTGTTATTTATTGGTTGCGCACTGTTGTTTAGTTTACGAGACCTCAATAAAAATTTTATGTCTACGATATTTAAATGTTCTATAAGACGTATTGTTATTTTTAAGTTAAATTCAATCATTTTTCTTATGAAATCTCTATAAAAGCTAGCATGTGGGTGGGGTAAAAAGTACCATCCAAACCTTTGCTTTACCAAAAAGGACCATGTGACCAATTTTTAAAAAAAACGGCAAAAAACACTTTTCTACAATGTTGAATTAGCTGGGAGTTTAACTGAACATAGTCAGTTAGTTGTTTATTTGATGTGTGTTATTTGTTGTGCTAAAATTGATTATTCTCACAATATATTTTCTCCAAGTCGAATTAGATTTTTTGGACTTTATCTCTTAATATTTCGTAATATTGAATAAAATTAATTTTACACAAAAGTTTTGTTTTCCAAACAATTCTGGGTTCAACGATCTTTTCTCGTTACACTCTGTTAATTAACCCGGCAGATTCACAGTACACTTTTCTTTAATTAAATTATAATAATAACATGTACTTTCATGTAATATTATGGTTATTGCTTAAATGGAAAGCTGATTGGAAACGCCAACTTTGTGCTATATTGCACCAGAAAAAACTTTTTAGTGAAATCGTAAAGGACACATTTTGTTTGGATAATAGTCATAATGTTTTTTGTCTTAAATTTCCCCTTTTCTTTGTTTTTCCGATTTTGTCTTGATTTTGTTGTCTTTATGTTTGAAATTCAACCAGAAGGGACAAAAAATACATGTCACTTAAAACAAAACTAATTGCTGGTAATTGACTACAAATGTTCAACTTACCTCATAAGCAAATAAAGTGATCTACCAAGTAACAGTTATATTATTAAAAGAAGAGCAAAAAATCTTACTTTTGTCTCTTCAAAAGCAATACAATTTACAAGTCATGTTTCAATGTAATAATGTAAACTTGTTCGAACAAAAATACTTCATATTTCCCTCTTTTCGACCTTATATATAGACCTTATATTACATGGACTGCTAGTCGAGCGCAAAATAAGTGCTTAATCATAGATGTCACGTGTCATGTGACGTCACATGTCTGAGCGAACATTGCCGACGACATTCGCGGACTGTAATGTCTATGACAAAATTAGTACAGTTCAGCTGTTAGACGACTGTCACCAACGTACTCTGGCACAACCGTACCCATAGAGTATTAAAAAAGTAAATCTAAGCAAATTGTTTTTTGTAATAATCTTTATTTCTTTTTTCCAGATATGAACGTTTGCTGAGACGAGCCAAAACTGAAGATTTGACCGAAGTTTCTGGCATCGGATGTTTATACCAGAGTGGAGTCGACAGATTGGGCAGGCCCGTCGTCGTCTTCTGCGGAAAATGGTTCCCTGTCAATAATTTAAATTTGGACAAGGTGAGAAAAATTCATCTAAATTAACTAGTTGTGTATGTTTCTTTTCATGTAATAAAATTCCACAGTATAATATAATCTACTAATAAAATATATATAAAAATAAGTCTGGTTTTCCTTCCTGACGATATAACTCCAGAACGCACGAACCGATTTCGACAATTTTGCATTCGTTGGAAAGGTCTCGGGCTCCGCAAGGTTTATAGCTAAGAAAATTAGTGCTTTATGGCATCGTGCTTCAATGGAAATTGCTGGAACTTTACGCACCGTAATTAAAAATACGAAAAATGACATTAGTGAGAATTATCAGAATTATGCTTGGTTAAGTCAACGAGCAATTCTTGCCGCAAAGAATAATGATGTACACGTACTGAATTTCACCATTCAATCAAAAATTGCTGGCGATTTGGTGACATACCAATGATTCCGACTGGTCTTTCGTTTGACTTCAAACGATTGCAATTTCCAGTTCGCCTTGCGTTCGCAATAACAAGTCGCAAGGCAAATCGCTTAGTGTTTGCGGGATAAATTTCAAATAGATTATTTAGAAAATCATTGTTTTTCACATGGGCAGTTATACGTTGCCTGCTCACGAGTTGGAAAACCATCCGCTTTGTTTGTGTTAACGTCAGACCAAAAAACAAAAAATGTGGTTTACCATAGAGCACTTCAATGAAACGGATAACTTGCGGATTCACTTTCATTTACTTAGAGAAGTTCAACTAAAAAACACTTCATTTTTGTAATCGAAATAAATTTATTACTTTTGTGTAGTTAAATCAAATTTTCCTTTTTCAAATATAAAACAAACAAAAAATTTCTTCATCTTTCTCACGAAACCATCTGGTGGCGAAAAGTTCGTCGGTGTTGCTAGTATATACTCGTATATATAATTTTTCTGAGTCAACTCATTGTCTGGTATGAGAGATGGTCAATAATTTTATCATAGCTTTGATGGTTACTTTAGTTTTATAATAATTGATGTTGAATTATATGGGTCAATTACATTTTCAGGCTCTTTTATATCTGATCGCTCTATTGGATCCGATCGTAAAAGGAGATTACGTGATCGCCTACTTCCATACTCTGACGTCAAACAACAACTACCCTTCGTTCGCCTGGCTGAGGGAGGTTTACAGCATATTGCCATACAAGTGAGTAAACGAATAGATAGGAACTAGTGGTGTATGGAAATGGAAATTTGTTTTATGATAGATTGTATTATAATTTATGAAGGAACTAGTGCTGGGATTTAGTGCAGGATTTTTTTGTCTTAAAAAAATGATTTTTTTTTAGATTTTTAGAAAATTTTGACTTTCTTCAAACATTTTTGAATTTATTTAAAACTTTGGTGAAGAAATGAAAATTTTGAAATAATAAGTTTTTCTTTCAAATTTTTGAAAAACGTCGAATTTTTCATGAAATCTTTGAAACCCATTCAAGTCGCTTCTTCCTTACTGTTAAAATGAACAAAAACATTAGTTTGAATTATATAAGTGGACTTCAAATATTTCAAATCTTAGCCTAATAAAAATAAAATTTACACTAATTATTAAAATTGCTATAAGATCTGATAATTAAGTGTGCATATGTCCAATGATCATTTTTGACCGCCAAAGGGCACTTTCTTACTTTTTTGTGGATTTCCGATACGGCCGGACTTGCCTTCTCCAAAATTTAATCAGTTCTCCACTACGTCAATACAAGTAAAATGTTTTTTGAATTACTCAAATCGGACACTCCGCTCTCTCAAAAACTAAATTGAGATTTTTTAACTTTTCGTAGGGTAAGTTATAGAAATCGCAAAAATATCTAAAATGAAAATTTTTATATATCTGTACGTTTCAAAGGTTTCTGAACATTTTGGCATACCTTAGAAAAATTTGATGTATGTGTGTGTGTGTGTGCAAATACAAATTTTCGACGACGATTTCGGGAACACCGATCAACCGATTTGAATAATTCAAAAACCATTCAAAAATATTTTGTTTCGTATTTTCTAATCTGTTGAACCAGCCTTTGCAAAAAATTTATCAGAATGTCTCTCCATTAATAAGAATCAAATGTTTTTTGAATCATTCTAATCGGTTGATCATGATAATGATCATCGGTTGAAAAACACATACATATATTTTTCCTATTTCTAGGTATGCAAACATTTTCATTTTCGATTTTTTTGAGATGACTATTTAACTTTACCCTAAGGAAAGTTTCAAGATATAAATGATTTTTATGTTATTTTATATATTTTAATAAACAATCATAATTTTTCATAGAAATTCAGAAGATTTTTAGGAATTATTTGCTTATTGCTTGTGAATTATACAAGCTTTAAATGTGTTTCTTATAAATATTTTGGATTCTCTACAATTTAGCCGAACTTATAATAGCATGAAGAATTTTTTTTCAAATTTGATAATTTGATGTAGAAAATTATTGTATTATGATTAAATCAAATAATTATTTTACAAAATGAACTAGGTTATATTTTTCCCAGAAAAATATTATTTTGACGTATTGTTAGATATACTAAATAATTTTTATTAATTTTATTATTTTCTTTTCAGATATAAGAAGAATTTGAAAGCCTTCTATATCATTCATCCTACGATCTGGACGAAGGTAAATTATAAAGGATCTTTAATCAAAATTTTTAACCATTATAAGTTTCAATTGGGTTGATCAAATTAAATAAATAATCATCAATCACGCACAATATATTTAAATTTTTCTACTTTAACTCTTTTAAAATGAAATTATGTAAAATTAATACCTTAATCTTATATAAAAATTACATATTAAGTATTTGTAAAGCATTTTGGTGATCCATAAATATATGAAAATAAGTTTCTTTCTAAAGAATAACCTGATCATAGTTTGGCATAAGAAATTGACAAACTAATTCATTATCCTAATTTATCCTTGATCCTGATAATTGTTGAAAGAAGTAGGAGCAATATCTACAGAATTTCGTCCCTGATTTTGGGAAAAAAATTGTAGAAAATTTTTGAAAATACAATTCATAGCAAATCAAATTTCTATAATTATCTGAAAAATTTATACGAAGTTAAAATTATTTTATATATTTAGATGATGACATGGTGGTTCACAACTTTCATGGCTCCAGCAATCAAACAAAAAGTACATTCTTTACCAGGAGTAGAACATTTATATTCTGTGATGACACCAGATCAGTTGGAAATTCCTGCTTATATCACCGAATACGATATGACGGTAAGATAAAAAATAATTTTAAAAATACCAAAAACATTTAGTTTATAAGAAATTGCTAAATTCTGTGATAATTATATTTTAGATCAACGGTTTACATTATTTCCAACCAGGACAGACAACTGCGGCCACGTAATATAGCGTTCTATGTCCGAGAACAAAAAATTTAAAAGCAAATCAAAATTATTCCATAACATATGAAGAGATTCATCCCTTAACTTATAAGTCGTTAGTTGATAATAATCAAAGTGAATGAAACATTATCATAATTAATATTTTATATTTAATTTTAATTTTAATTTTAGAATCATATTTGAAGTTGGAGCGTTATAACAATTAATAAATTTTTTTCATCATTAAGTGTAAAAAGTAATATTTAGTAGGCATTAAGTACTTACAAAGTAATTAAAAGTATCACACGAGAAAGTGTTTAGGCCCCAAAATAATTAGAACATATTAAAATTCGATATGTATATATATATATATATATATATATATATATATATATATATATATTTGAAACTACTAGCAGCAAATTCGTCTAAATGAAAAAATAATATTATTTATTAATTGAACGTTTCGATACTTGATGTGTGTCATCATTCAGCAATCAACCAGGACACATGTTTTTTTGTAAAACAAAAACACTAAAACCCATTGTTATTAAAATGAAAAAATTGATACAACTGAACATTTTAAATCCATACGTGATATATTTTTGTATTGGTTGACTGCTGAATGATGACACACGTCAGGTACCGAAACGTTCATTTAATAAAGAATGGTTTTCATACTTTTTTTATTTCTACGATTTGACTGCTAATTTTTTCAAATGTTAAAATCAAATTTCAAAAAACTGACATATATAAATTTATTTTTGAAATATTTATTTGCAGCCAAATTGTCCAAATAAAAGCCCTGTAAATAATAAACCATATATTATATACGTTTTGACACTGTATGTGTGTCATCATTCAGGAGATAAAAAAATTATAAAAAATGTTTTACAAAGTTTTAAAAAAAATTACAAGGTTACTAGAAGATATAATATAATAAAATTATCGATACGTATTAAGAGGTCTGTAATTTTTTGAAAATGCTCTAAAAAAATACAGAATATTTTCAAATTTATTATTTTATTTGACTGTATTGTGTAGATATTTTTATCTAATAATTTTGTATTTTTTTTAAATTTGTAAAATATTTTTTAGAATTTATTTAACGCGCTGAATGATGACACACATACAGTGTCGAAACGTATCCAATAAATAGTTAATTATTTATTACTTTTTATTTTTACTATTTGGCTGCAAATTAACATTTCAAAGATATATATATATATATATATATATATATATATATATGTGTGTGATTATTATTACCGTTAATTTTGAGCCAATATGAGGCAGAGTACGAAAAAAATACAAATAAAAATTGTAGAAAAACAAATCTTACAAATCGTTAAATAGAAATAATAACAATTTATAAATTATACGTACCGTTACATTAGCTTGAACTAAAAATAATAGTTAATAAGTGTTTAAATAGAATATAATATAAATTTTCATTCGTGGAAATTTTTTGTAAGGCAATATTGATGCAACAGGGAATTATTAATTTTTTTGGTCACAAATTGTAATGTATATTTTATGAAATTTGTTTTGTATTTTTATAATAAATATTTTATCAGTTAAATTTTTTGTTAATGAGTTTTATTGGAGCGCATATTACGAGTCTGTAATCGTATGAGTTGCTAGTCAAGAAAAAAGTTAGAATGGTGTAAAATCGGGTGTTTTACACATAAAGCCTAACCTCCAAAAGGCACAAATATCAATTACCAATTTTATTAAAAATTCAACTTTCTGTCGTTACTTTGATAACACACACGTAAAGTCTGTTGATAATTAATTGTGTCATTTGGAGGTTAGGTTTTATATGTACAACAGCAAAGACATTGCATAAGTGCTACTATATGTCATTACTTTAAGTGGAGTTAGGAGAAAGTTAATATTTTGACGTTTTTGCCATTTGGAGGTTAGGATTTATGACAACTCTACTACCAATCTATTTTTAAGACACAACCTCCAAAAGGCAAACATGTCGAATAACAATTTTATCATAAGTTCAAACTTTCTGTCGACACTTTGGCAACACGTGAAGTTAGACGAAAGTTAATATTTTGACGTTTTTGCCATTTGGAAGTTAGGATTTATGTGTAAAACAACTGTGCCACCAATTGTTTTGCTATAAATCCACTTCTAAAACCTAACCTCCAAATAGCATAGATTTTAAAAAACAATTTCATCATGAGTGCAACTTTCTGTAGCTACCATGATTGAACATATGTGAAGTTTGCCGCAAGTTGATACGTTGACCTTTTAGAGGTTAGGTTTTTTGTGACAAAGTTTTTTTTTAATTTATACGAGTATAGACCCGCAACATATTCTTGTTTTATCCGACTTGGACTCCACAGTGTCAGTCTCAGTTAAATTTTTATATTTTTAAAATTTATACATGTATCATATTATAATTACTGAACACCAACTAATTATTATACGTATCGAATTATATTAATGCGTGTACAGAATTTGGAAAAGTATTATGAACATAATATATAGGTATATAAACGTTGATATAATTAAAAAATTTAATTTTTTAAATATATATAAATAAATACAAATTTATATATATTTAAGTTGTTAATAAGGATCTTCAACTTCAGGTAGCAAATGATCAAAATAAATATGATAAAAATTTTAATTAATTAGTATAAAATTTTACAAGATTTTGGAGATCTTTAATAAATAGAGACTTATTTTATACGATAATTAATGAAACTAAAGTATGTTTAATTTTTCGATAACATAAGTCTCCAAATTATTTTCACTTGTTAAATTGTTGATAGTGTGGTTTCAAAAGCCAACAAATTTCGCTTTGCTCTCCGTTTTTTATTATTAAGATAAAGTAGTTGAACAAAATAATTAATAATTAATAAATATTCAATTCCAAACTGTTATTCAAGCACACGCATATTACATCTTTTTTATAAAAAAATTACATATAAAATATGAATGTCTTCGAAAATTTATATTGATGTCAAAAAGTTTGTCGTTTTTTTACTATGTGTATATTTATTCGCATGCGTGAGACTAGTCAAAAATTTAGAAATTGTAAATGTGAAAAATAAAAATAATGATTGGGAAAAAACAATATTTTAAGGTAAAAGTTATACTGAAACAAGAATGGTTGAAATTCATTAACTTATCGTCAACTTTTTGCAAAATGCACCCAGACGTGAATAATTTACTTAATACTTAGATACTAATTTAAAAATTTGGAAATAATTTTTTGGAGTTATTGCCATTGTTCATCAAGAACACAATTATAATTCAAAATAAATATAATCACAATTCATTTTACTATCTATTTCCAAATTTCATTCATCAGTGATTTTATGAAAAAAAAAATCAAATATAAAATTCAGCTGCAAAAATGTGCCAATGCAGATGAAAACATTGTGCTTTTAGCTTTTACATATTAGATGTATAAAAAATTATCAAAATATACAAATTAGCTTTTCGGCAAAAACAAATTTCAACAGAGCTTAAATATAAATTGCGTACCTACATAAAAATTTAGATTTCTTAGCTAATACAAAAAGTATAAAGTACATTAAATTATATATGAACAAATTAGCTCGAAATGGAATTTTTCATATTATTTTTAATTTTTGTAGCAGTAATTGCTCTGCTGAATATGATTTTTTATATGAGATAGTATATGTGACGTTAGGGGAATATGCACATTATTTTCATGAAAGATTTTATAAAGAAGAAATATATCGATTTTTTGCTTGGAAAGGTTTTGGGACAGTTATTATTGAAAAAATTCAACAAAAATACTACAGATCAAGTTAATGTAGGCTTAGGCACTGATTTAATGCAATAACGGAATCTTGTTCAAACAAACATACTTTGACTTTTCCTCTTTTAACCCTATGTCAAAATCAGTGTAATTTAGCTTGAACTTGTTCGAACAAACATTTTGTCTTTTCCTCCTTTAACCCTATGTCAAAATCAGTATCAGCTTAGCTTTTATAACGACTATCCCTTACTTCAAAATAAAAACTATTTTCCAAATATAATATCAAAAATTTCTAAAATTTTTTCCTCTCTCCCAAAACTGTAATACAAACATATGATACAATAATTATCAATCGCAAATATCAAAAATAATGCCAAAAATATATATTGATCAAAATAAATAGTTTTATACTTATAAGAAAAATACATATATATTTTGTTTTTCAAAAATGCCATTTGCGGAAAACGGAGTAAATTGTAGTACTAGAAAAAATAAATAGCAGTAAATAATATTTTAATGGTAGAAAATAACAAAGTATTGGAAAATTGTGCATAATTTTGTGATTTTGTGTGGCCAATTTTCGTATAAAATGAAATTATGTTAGGGGTCGTAAAACTGTCAAACTTTTTGCTGTGCGATCAGGCGTTTTACACACAAAACCTAACCTCCAAAACGCACGAACATCAAATAGCAATTTCAACATAAGTGCATCTTTGTGATGTCTCTTTGATAACATATGCGCGAAGTTAAGTTTTATGTGCAAAACCGGAGTGCACAACAAATACATAGTTTTTTGACAGTTTGTTACCACCAACTCATACGAAGATAGACCCGTAACGTACTTATTTTATCTGAGAATTGGCTCTTAATAAATTACCTTTGTATTTGCAATTTTAACTCCTGAGTTTAACAGACGTGATTTCGATTCAGTCAAATTCTTTTATCAATTTATTTGGAACTTGATAAAAAATTATTTGTACATCAAATAGATGACAAATGATCTCAAAAATATTTAACCCTTTCCACTCGCTAATATCGAGATTTAGATGGCGGCAGCCGAGTAGAAAGGGTTAAAGCTGTTGCAAATTGTAGGAAGTTTTATTGCAAGGTTATAATTTACATATTCATTAGAACTTATATATTTTTATTATTGTGATATTGTATAATTTCTGCTGAAGTTATATACCTTTATACAACTAAAAAAATTTACATTAAAATTTATGAATTTTTGGATTCATGAATTTTATCAAATCTACGAGGAGTTTGTGCAAAAAAGTTGCAAAAAATTAATAGATAAAATAGTTTTGGAAAAAAATTGTCTAAGCTTTTTGAGAGTATAATTTTTGTAATTTATATTCATAAGACTTTTAAGCTCTAATATTTTAATTTATCTCTTAGGAATGTCCTTATCTAATTTCCACTAAAATGTTCTTATTTTAAAATATTTTCTAGTTTTAATGTGATAGAATTTGTGCATGTATGTATGTGGTTGATTAATTTTAAGATTATTGATGAATTTTTGAATGAGTTGTGAACGAAATGTAAATTTGAGATATTGATTTAATAAAATGCTAATATCAATTTACTTGGTTTCGTATTTTTAGAATTAATTATTATGAATAGATATGACTTGGTATAAGTTTTCGTATATTATGGATATACTATAGTATTAATACTATTAATAATCATCTTAGATTTTTTTTATTTTTCAGGAACATTACTACAACAGCAACCGTACATAGGTTAATTAAATTTGCTAAATTAATGTTTTTCAAATCGATTCATTTAATTAGTTCTGGGTTATCATTCTATTAAAATGATTGATCAATTTATTTCTATCTACAAGAACTATGTGCAATTTATACTATTTAGTCATGTGTTATTGATATTACGTCATTTACTGCGTTGTACGACAAAATAAACAAAACAGTCATACGAATGATTTGCAAATTACATTTATCAGCATATTAGATCAAATTTAACATCAATAGTTTTATTATTAACATAAAAATAATTTTTTTACAGTTTAAAAGAAAAATCGCTTCTTACAGTTTACTGCTAATATGAACTTAGCATGTTTTTGCCAAATATTTTTAACTTCCCTCTGAGTAAGTTATAGTAATTTCAGAAAAAACAAAAATGATAATTTCAGTATATCTTTACGTTTCAAACTCTTCTGAACATTTTGACATACTTTAGAAAAAATTAATGTATGTATATATGTGTGTGTATATGTTTGTATGTGCGGATACCATTCTTTGTCCACGATTACAAAAGCATAGATTAACCGAATTGAAAAATTCAAAAAACATTCGATTTGTATTGACAGAGAGACTTGTTCGTTAGTGTTTGGCAAAGGCAGGTCCAACCTTTGAGTAGATACGCAGGAAAAAGTGCAAAAATAATAATTTTAGAGAGAACGGAGCATCCGATTAGAATGATTCAAAAAACATATTGCTTGTGTTGACGGTGTTGAGAGTATGAGAATACATTGCAATTTGATGGTCTGATATTTATCTATGTTACGGCAGAATCGGCCCATTTGATCGTGTTGCAAATTTGCTACAATATTATATATTATTTTATAAATGCTCATGATACTATGCATTATTAAAACTATATTATTTTTAAAAACCGTAAGTCATCCTTACACATAATTTTTCAAATAATGCTTCTCTAAAGTATTAGTGACAACAATATTATAGATTGTCTCTCTCTCTAATACTGATGATGCAACTCATAGACAGGGGGTCAGTGATAATTTTTTTCATATCCAAAACTAATGGAGCTGTCTAAAATATTTGATAAGCGAAAAATCTACTTTCTTTATTATAATATATAAAATGTAATATTTTGATAAGCTTTTCAACATCTATATTTTTTTCTTTTTCTTTTATAGATCTTGTAATTTAATACATGGCTAATTAGCCATTAATATCATACTTAATTAAATAAACTAATTATATATGTCGTTGCAGTTTATAATTTATTTTTATTAACGGACATTTTTATTTTCTAGAAATGCTATGTTATTGCTGTGCAATCAAGCGTTTTAGATAGGAAATATAAGAGGGCGTCCATTTGTCACGTGACCATATTTTTAAAGATTTTTGGAACCCCCCCCCCCTTTCCTTTGATGATACGTGGTAATATTTTTAATCGCCTTACTTCTCCACCCCAAACATCAAGTGTAATTTTAGTTAGGAGAACAAATCGTAATTTTTTTTTTCTTAAAACAATACCTTCTTTAAATTCATGTAAAAAATAAGTACACGTGATATCTTACTAGAATCAAAGAATCTTATCATAAGTGCATCTTTCAGATGTGTCATAATATTTCATGTTATAATTTTCATTATAAGTTAGATTTTATGTGTTTGACAGTTTTTAGTACCATTTCATTTTACGGCAGATTTGACCTCAAACTTATTATCTATATATATTTATCGTTCAGCAAATTTGGTCGCCGGCGCCCCGTCTAATATTTCATTTTACATGAAGTCACTCGCTCTAACCAAATTTAATTGAACTAGTATTTACAGAGTGTTCGTCCGGAAAGGACATGCATTTCATATTAAGGAATTTACTAGATTCATGTGTTAGTTTTAACAAAAAATACAGTTTTTAAAAGTGTAGTGAACTGTGAACATTTGTGTGTAAGATAAAATTATTAAGGTAAATAATTTTTGGTTAATTATTTAGGTAAATTATTAGTTGGGCTCAGCACGTGGCCTAGTAGTATATTTATATGCAGTTGTTGAAGACACGCCATTTATATTGTTATAGATTATTTTTTATGTGCAAATTAGTATTTGCATAATTTTTACTATTTGTAGTATTTTTGATTCATGAAAATATTAGAAATATATGAACGTTTGAATTACTCATAAACAACAGTACAACTTAGTTTTGTATATCGTAGAAAGTATGTGCAACTTTATATAACTTAATCTATTTATTATTTAACTTTGGTGGTTTATTTTAGTAATTAATATACAGCAAATAATAACATATATCACAAAACTAAACAAAATATGGTTCAAATCAAGAAGTATCCATATCATTATTTATTTTAGTAAATAAATGTATTTCTGATGCAATTTAGTAGCCATTATCCTGCGCTGTATGTGAACAGTTTTTATTAAGAAATTTAGAAAAACTAAGTCATGAATTTCAATATTTTTTATTTATTCGATTATAAGATGATAATAGTTATGATGTCACTATACGTCTATATCTATATATAATGGAAATCTAATAAAAAAAAACTATCAATTATAATTTATGTTCTGGAAGTAACATCATAAATTTCCATGAATAACGGTTATATCAGTTATAATGAAAAAAATCATCAAAAAATAAAAAAATAAAAAAATAAAAAAACGAGATTGTACATAAATTGTGTCATTTCTGACTTTATAACAACAAGGTTCCGAGTTCAAATCCTGCATTGCGTGCAACCTGATATCAAGAAGTATGGTACCCTGGAAAATTTAAATACAAAATGTTTCCAAAAAGTTGTACTATAAAATATAGAAAAAGAGTTTTCAGTTGGTTTCTAATAAGAATTCTAATAAGAATGCTATAGCATCCACGTCCGCAAACATGTAAAATAGAAGTTATCTATTAGATTGTTTGTACCGCAAATGCGACTTTGAATTCTACTCTGTAATTATTTTTAAAAATTAATGCAAGTAAACAAAGCATTTGGAATAGTTCCAGTTTTGGTGTAAAAAAGCATTTAAAATGCTCTTGAGTTCATTGCTTTATGTTTATCTTTGTTTTAAATTTTTGTTCAAGAAATGTGTGGTTTTGTTTATTATATTTTTGTTCGACCTTGTTATGATTTGTCACCGATAACTTACTCTGAATTATAAACAAAGTACTTCATTTTTTCAAAATATATTGTATAGAATTTTAGACATAATTATAATATTCAATAATTATTTTTTTAATTATAAGAGAAATTTCATGGAGAAGAAATTATTATTCTGAAGGGACTGCATTTTGGTTACCGACAAATCGAATAAATCTTTTGTTAAAAATTAAATTCAAATAAAAAAGTAAAGTAAAAATCCATTCCATATTCTTATGTAATTTTTTATTTTATTTTTATAACCCATGTTACATTAATCTTTTATAATTTATCAAATTAAATTAATATAGTGCCCAGGTCAAAGATCAAAAATCCAAATTCAACACAGGAAATAATGTTTCCATGTGAAATATATTAATTTGATAACTGATACGATATCGTTATCAAAAATATTTCTCTCCGACCACCTGGTATATGAGATAAAAGTATTATAAGATAATTTTATGATCAACTGAAATCTGATATTTGGGGTCAATAATTGGAAGTATCTGATTTTTGAAATTATGTAACATAATTGATATATTATTCTTGAACAGCAGACATAACAAGTTTCTTATTGTAATCTCATGTAAATTGTCAATTATTATGCAAATCTTATTGACTAGATTTATTAGAAGGCAACTCAGTGGTTAACTATTTTATTTGTAGATCTATGTTTACATGTAAAACTTATGTCATTACTGTTTGAGGCCATGTTTAAGGTTCTCAAAATGTGCCATTTATTCAGACCTATGGGCTGTTAATCGAATAAAAAAGTTAAAAAAAAATCATTTAGAAAAATCCTGATAGACTAGAATTCTAAATGTAACATTTGCATTATATTTAACTTCCCGTAGGGCAAGTTATAGTAATCGCAAAAAAATCGAAAAAGAAAATTTTAATATATCTTTACGTTTCAAAGGTTTCTGAATATTTTGGCATACCTTAGAAAAAATTGATGTATGTGTGAGTGTATGTGCGTGTATGTGTGTCTGCGGATACAAATTTTCGTCGACGATTTCGGGAACACGGATGAAACGATTTGAATAATTCAAATAACATTCGATTAGTATTGATTAGTTTTAGGCGAAGGCAGGACTAGCCGTTCCGAAGATACGGGGCAAAAAGTGCCAAAAACGGTAACTCAGTTTTAAAGAGAACGGAGCGTCCGATTTGAATAATTCAAAAAACATTTTACTTGTATTAACAAGATAAAGGCAGGTCTAGTGGTTTTGAAGATCTAGTAAAAAAAGTAAAAAATGCCATTTGGCGGTCAAAAATGATCATTAGACATATGTAATGTAAATTATCAGATATTTTATAGAGATTTTAAAAATAAGTATAAATTTTGTTTACTTTCCTATCGGATCCGTACCTACGTTTATCCGTAGACGGTGACGCGGCGCTTACGCGCTTCGATATTTCGTCTTTATGCAGTTAATGCAGTACGATTGCTTTGAAAAAAAAAATCAGAATTTCCAAAATATTTTAAAATAAATTTTTTATCAAAGTCTTTTTTTTCAAAAAAAGTAAATTTTTGTCAAAAATTTAGTTTCACAAAAATCTAATTTTTTCATAGTATTTTTTTTTCAATCATTTTAATCTTTTTAAAAAAAATTTTTTGGTACGAGAAGTTCCAGCAATTTGCCTTAAGGCACGATGTCATGGGGCCCACTAGTTCAAATATTGTTTCGATTTTTTCCATATATTCCTTAAATATGAATATGTATTTGGGTGTAAATAGATTAACTTGTTCAATTGAGTAAAAACCATTGGTTCTGTTGATGACAAAGTTTTTTTAACAAAAATTATTAAAAACGTATTTTTCTTTTCAGATAAAAGAAGTAATTCTAGTTAAAAATGTCACTATTAAAATTTGCCCCCCTGGATACGCCTCTGGAAAGGCGTCTGCAGACATTGGCAGCCGCAGGATGGATCACCACAATGCTCTGGGCAGAATTTTTATCAATAGCCCTATGTCTTTATATTGTCTTATGTTCGAGTTGGTACTGGTTGGGTGTTCTATATGTTTTTTGGGTTGCAATTGATAGAGATATTTGCCATCAAGGAGGAAGACCGTAAGTAATAATAATAATAGTAATAGTAATGAAAGATATACTTGTGCCACTAGAAGGCAAGTCTTCTGTGCAACCACATGTTTCCCATTTCTTTTCTTACTTTTTTGCAATGTAACTTGTTTACAATTCAAATAAGAGCAGTTTTTTTTTTCTGGTTCTAAAGTATAGATATAAATTGTATGTTTAATACAGCTTGGCAACATTGTTTAGTAAAAAAAACTCGCTATTTCCTCATAAATTGCTCCGATTTGTGATGTTCCAATCTGGTTACCAACTCTTCTTAAAAAGTGACAAAACATTTTTTCTTGGTTATATCTAATTTAATTTTCAGTAATGACCATCACACCTGTATCTTTTCTCAAACATTCTAAAACCAATATATTAATAAATCCATCCATTTTACAATAATTATTTCTATTTTATTTCCCAGTATCAAGTGGGTGAGAAACTGGACCTGGTGGCGATACTACCGCGATTATTTCCCATTAACTTTGATCAAAACTGCAGAGTTGGATCCTAAGAAAAACTATTTATTGTGTGTGTTCCCACATGGTTTGTTGTCATCTGGTGCTTTTGGTCATTTTGCGACGGACGCCACTGGTTTTCAGCAAATGTTCCCTGGAATGACAGCCAGAATTTGCACTCTTGCCGGACATTTCATGGTGCCGTTTTATAGGGAACTTATTTTGAGTTTGGGTGAGATAATGGATTAGTTGTAATTGTAATAATAGTAAGATTTTTGACAACTTTTCATGGAACTTTCCAACATACTTTAGTGCATTTTTTGCAAAAAGAGCTTTTTAAAGTCAACTAATTTTGAAAATTTTAAAAATACATTATGTCTTATTCTAGAAAACATGGAGCAACTGTGTCACTATTTTAGATCTGATATAATAGTTAAAATAAAAAAAATATATTAATAATTTAGTAATGAAACTCGAAATTTTCCTCATATTTTTGGGTTCAATGAAAATTTAAATTCATCAATTATGATTTTTTTTTTTATTTTTAGGTGGTGTATCAGCCAGTGCAGAAAGTATCAATTATATTTTGGGTTCTAAAGAAAAAGGAAAGGCTGCTGTTCTCATGGTAGGAGGCGCTGCAGAATCCTTATATTGCAAACCTGGTACTTACAAGATTGTTTTTGAAAAAGCGAAAAGGATTTGTGAAATTGGCCCTCAAAAACGGGTTTGTAAAAAAATTTATACAATTCATACATATACCAAATCAAAAATTATCACATGCAGTAAGAATTATTAAGATAATTTACTTAATAATTCTTACTGCATGTGATAATTTTTGATTTGGTATATGCATGAATTAGTTTCGCTTTTTATCTGAAGTAATTTGAAACCTTTTTCTCATCGTCTGAATTTGCATGAAGAATTCTACACATTTATAAATTAATCACAAGTGCATTGATGTAGATTAACTTGTAATTCGAGCGTGGGCTTCATTTGGCTTTAAGATAATTTTTTTGTTGTTTTTTTTAATGATAAAAAATGAATGGAGTAAAAGTGCACTATGGGTGATTATTTTACATGTTTGAATTCTTATTTTAGAATTATCACGTGTCAACAAATAATTTGAATTAAAAACAATTTCTTGAATTTTATTTAGTTAAATCATATATAAAAATGTATTAACTAAATTTATATTACATATAAATTAGATATTTTTCTTTCTACACTTGGGATAAATTGAATATTGATAAACTTTCTACGTTTTAACTGATTTTATATTGGAATTTTATATAACAGTTGTCTGCACAAGTATAGAATATACCAACTATAATATATAGAAATAGTTGTGCTATGCATAAATTTTTTTTAGAAAAGTTTCTCAGATTTTTTTCCAGGAAAGTTAATCGCCAAGATAATATCAGAAAAATATTCATATGGGCTATGGTAAATTATTAGATAATTCGGTTAATTTTTTAAAATCAAAGAAACTTTTTTTTACTAAAATTCCTGGAAAACACAAATTTTTATTTTACACATGTATGACTGGCATGGACCTATAATAAATTTTCATTTCTCGACAAGCCAAGAGATTTTCAGATAAATTTATCAGACCTATAATATTTACCATAACAATATTATTATTATCAATCAATTCTTTTATATTAGTGAAGACAAAATTTAAATATTCTTATGGTAAAATTATCATCTTTACTCTTCAAAGATTTCTGAAGATGTTGGCATACCTTAGAAAAAAATAGATGTGTGTGAGCGTGTGCGTGTGCGTGTTCGTGTGCGGAAACAAATTTTTCTCGACGATTTCGGGAACACCGATCAACCTATTTGAGAAATTCAAAAGGTGTTTGATTCGTATTAACAGGAAGAGGTTCTGAATAGTTTTCTAAAAAATTTCAAAAAGTTCAAAATCTATTTTTTTCAAAGTTTTCATTTTTTTTTATTTTTTTTCATATAATTTTTGTTACGGGAATTTACAGCAATTTTTTTAAGGCAGAATGCCATGCACCACTAGGTTTTTAATTAAATTTTTAATTAAATTTATTTAATTTCTCAACAGTACTCCCTTGGTGCCAGTGTTTTCATTCGGAGAAACCGATTTATACGACCAAGTTTCTAATCCTGAAGGATCACTTTTACGAAAAGCCCAAGAATTTGTGAAAAAAATTACTGGAATTGCATTTTGTGTACCTTTAGGCCGAGGTATGCTTCAATATTCTGTTGGTATAGTACCGAGAAGAAAACCTGTTACTACTGTCAGTAAGTATAAGTAAAAAAAAAAATATAATTTGGACCAAATAATTCATTAATATAAATTTATTTAGCAAATACTGCATTTTTATTTAATTGTAAAAAATTCTAGAACATAATTTCTTACTAAATATGCCTATTCTATGACTCATTTTATCTCCTTGTGAAAACTAAACGCGAACTAGTATCGCCACAAATTAAATAATAGAAAAATTATTAACCCTACGATAATAAATAATTTGCGATTACAATTTTAATCAATGTTTTTTTTTTTCAGTTGGAAAACCCCTTGAATTCGAGAGAAATTTGGATCCATCTGATGAAGACATTGAAAAACTACATTCTGAATTTACAAAAGCCATCACAGAATTATTTGAACAACATAAATCTAAATATATTGAAGATCATGAGAATATAAAGCTTGTCATTGAGTAGTTTATGAGTACTTTTGAGATCGTGAGTACTTTTTCATATTTTTTTAAAATTAGTTTTAAGATACTATTAAGTTTATTGTTGTAATTTTAGTACTTTAAATTTGTTGGTTGTTATTTTTTGGTATGTCGAGCTCAATATTGAAAAATTTTGAGGCACTGAAAATGGGATTTATATAACAAAATAGAACCTATTTTGTAAAACCTATAATTCTTATAAACTAATAGGTTGAATTATTATAGTCCATGGTATTATTCATTATGGTTATTAATATCATAGTCCTAGAATTGCGGTTTCTTAATTAATTTTTTAAAAATAAGTTTTATTACAAATATTGCCTCAAACGTTCCTAAAATCATGAACAAAATATAGCTATTGGCAAGACTAATTCTGAGATAAAATATTAAAAGTACACACTTATTTTTAATATATTTTTAATTATTTATAACCAAAAAGATTGCTAATTTTATGCAGTTTAGTAAATTTCATACTCATATAATTTTTTATTACTCATTGAATTTTTCTGGGGTTTTTTTGCACATGAAGTAGTCTTAATTTCCATAAGAAAATTTTCAAGTTATTTTAATTTTTTTTATTAGTTTTATGAAAAATAATTATTTAAACACATATATGTAAGTAAAGGTACTTTATTATTATCATATTATATTTTTAGATTTATATTATTTGGCATTAAAATCGATAATAATTAAGAGCATTTATTTGAAATGCTACTAAATAATTAAATATATCTATATATTGGTATATTATAATATAATGCAAAATTATTTTGTTGTTAAAAATTATTAATCAAATTATTTCGTTATTAGAAAATTTAAATCTAAAATTACTTAAATTGAAGTTCAATCGTATGATTTTGAACAAAATTTTTACATTATATAATTGTTTTATTTATTATATTTTAGCAGCATTTGTTCTGTTTATTTTGTATAAAATTTCAATATTATTTATAATTTATTCCATCACTCTAGTTCTTTAAAAATTGTTATTTTTGATTAAATCATTTCGATTAACATTTATTACCATAAGTATATGTATAAAAATCTAGTCTATCTTTTTTCTTGGTTAGATTTCCAAAGAAATAATTCTAAGACTAATAGTATAAGATGCCTTCAATGCATTTATTAATATTATTTTAGTTATGAAAATATTAAGTTAAATATATTAAGAACTTGTACTATATATATTATTTTATATTTTTATATAGAATGTTACTAGAATATATTAATAAATATTTTATATGAAAATATAATCGTTTGATAATTATAGTATTGAATCAGGTAATCTCATATGTATTATATATATATATATATATATATATATATATATTATATTATATTTTATTAAATACTAATTTATCAGTAAGGCCATACAAGTCCAACTGATTTTACAGCTTTATCAAAATATTTTTCTACGGGAAAATTAAATGATGATTTTTTTCCAAAGTAAAAAGCTGCTCCAAAAATACTAAGTGCGCCTCCAATACTTAATGTGAAAATGGCTTTTGAAAGAACCTGAAAAAAAATTAAAGAAAAATAAGTTATAGTAATATTTAATATAATAAAATCATATGGTAAAAAAGATAGATTTATAGTTGGCAGTTAGTTTGAGATATAACAAGTGATTTATTTGGTAATTTAGCTAGGTATTTTTTGTATAGTTTTAATATTTGTGTGTTTAATTTGAAATATTGTTTTCAATTTTCAATTTGTCGACAATTGAAGACTTTATTGATTTTTTACAGATTTGTATATTTTGGTAGAACCAAAACAAAAAGTAGAATAATTTTTTACAGAGTATATTGGAAATTCATCTAAAAAATTAGTTATTAAAATGATCGTGTTAAAAAATAATAAGGACTATTATGAAATATCTAAAATTTTAGAAGTGGTTAAAATTTTTTTTTACCTTATCCTGCCAAGCTCTATTTTCTATACATTTTCTATAACTCATTCTGGTAAATGATACAGAATTATACAAAGGTACCCAAACTTGAGGTGCAATCCAAAATAGAAAATCATCGAATGTTTTACGAAGTCTGTATGATTTTTTGTTGACTAAATCTCTCATCTAAAAATAAATTAAAAATTATTAAGTCATAAAAAATATCTCTAAAATAAATTGTGTCTTGAAACATTTGTAATAACAAATTAACAAATTCTAATATTTTTTTTTATTGCAGTGATGTAGTTGAGAAGTGAAATTACATAATTTACCTCGACGATTTTTTCACCCTAGTCTAATATTGAATTTTATTTATAAACTTATTTTTATTATAATTATTTTTTTTGGTAATTATTTACCTCAATATAGTTATACATTGCTAAATCACAAATAGCATGAGCGTCGTCTACTCGTTTTTCCGTAAATTCCTTAAAAACATTTTCCATGTTTTCATCTCCAAATTTTTCTATAAGATCATCTAATAACGAGCAGTCTTCAAAACCTAAAAAAATAAATATAACTTGAATAAAAAAGAAATAATAATATAACTAATACATGCTAGAAATTATATCTGAAGTTATATTAAATAAAAAAGTTTCTTGAAAAAAAAATTATTAAAAAAATTTAAATAGAGCAAAAAAGATATGATGAAATAAAAACTAATAAAGATTATATTTACTGTTTTTAACATTTCCAAACTAAAAATAAGTATTACTTTTTAATAGAAAACTATTGATTGTGATCATGACACATATCTTTTTCTGGCTATGACGACTAAATGATATTTTTACATGTCCCTATAAATTTTGAAAAATTGGTAAAATATGCGCACAGTCGTTGAATTTTTCAAAAATCAGTTCTGATACAAACAAAATGAGTGTTAATATTTTAGTGATTTTTTGGCCTTCATAAAATCGGGTGCAATAATGACTAATAAAGACAATTTTGTGAACTTTTACCTGCATTCATTCCTTGTCCATAAAAAGGCACCATCGCATGTGCAGAATCTCCAATCAAAAGAGCCTTGTCTCTAACATGGTAAGGAGAACACTACAATTTTAATGTTTTATATCAATACAACACCATAATTTTTTTACCATAATTTTTTATTTGTGTTTCAGATTACCCCTTACTTTAACAGAAACCAACGGTTGTGGTCCTCCTTTGAAGAAGTCTTTGGTCAACCTGTCTTTTCCTATTAGAGGTATGGAATCCGGGAAATATTCCGAGAAAAATGTATGTAACTTTTCGGGACTATTCAGCATTGAAAATTTTTCAAAAGGCATGAATAAAGTTACTGTCCAGGATCTATCTTGATTTGGCAGTGCTATCATCATGAATTGACCTCGGGGCCAGATGTGGAGAAAATTTTCGGGCATTGCAAACTAAAATGATAAAAAAAAAATAGCTTTGGTATTTTTATACATTTAAAACATAGTTCAAAGTATTTTGATTTTCGTTAAAGGATAATTTTTATATTCTAAACAGGTTCTGATCTAATGCTTACTAGATTCCAACCAGATCTCAACAAGATTATTGCAGTAATACTAGTTTTTCACAAGACTCTTACCCAGACCTTAAAATTTTATATTTATATTTCCACTAGACCCTTGAATCAAGTAAGATAAAAATATTTTGCATATAACATCGAATTCGATTTTTTATTTTCTAGCAATAAATAGAAAATTTAAGACATTTTTTTAGTGTTTGTCAAATAACTCAGAAACTTTGTTTGAGACACTCTTTTTTACTTAGCATTGCAGAAACTAGATAAAACTTACTAAAATTCTAAGTAAACAATGACACAATGTCCGATAGAAATGTCTTGTTGAATTATGGTTAGATTTTAAGTATATTCTTACTAGATTCTTATCATATTGGTACTGGGTTCTCATTAGATTTGTATTAGTTTATTGTTTTTTTACTAGATCTTTACTAAATTCTTGCTTGTGCTATATACATCATATATTCACAGATATTATAAATTATATATAAACAATTAGAAATTGCATGATTTAGCTTTTTGTGAAAGCAAAAATTTTATTTTCAAAATAATCAGTTGAGCATTTGGTTCAAAGAGGTGAATATCATTTTTATTGTAGTTAGAAGTTAGTTATGTATAAGTAGTAGGAAGTTGATGTAATTTGCTTTAAGGCACCATGTCACTTACAACTAGTTATATAACATGTTAGTCCAACATATATTCCTAAAATGGTTATACTTGAGACTGGATATTTAGGTCATAAGTTCCATTTGGGAAAGAGCACCATTAATTAGTGTGTAGAAAAAAATCTTGTGACATGTTTTTGAATTTATTACTTATTTTATTAAAAGTTTAATTTTCATTCAAAAGTCGGGAGTGTAAATTAGAAATTCTGTTTATCGAATAAAACATAAAACATTAGTATATTAATAAATACAATTTTTTGTTGAATTTTACAAATAATATTCTATTAAAAAAGTGTCGTGATATTGTGAAAGTTTGGTGATATTCCAAGGAAGTCCAAGGTGGTGCTGAAGAAATTATGAGGTAAGTCAATTATATATTTATTATCAATATTGTGGTTTGAATTTTAAATTTATTAACAATTACCTTTCCTTCTTTGTCAGGAGGAATACAAAGTTCCATGTAACCATGTTTAATGTAAGTTTGACTATAGTCGAACATGGCCTGTTTCATCATATGTCTTCTGACCATGGAATATGCACCATCAGATCCGATCACAAAATCAAATCTACTATTTGTCGTGGATTTGTCTAAGGTACTGAAAAAATTTATATTAAAATATATTCAGTCGAATATATTGGTAAACGTCTTATAAGAGTTACACATATAAATTCTATTCGGTGAGTTACATAGTTAAATTCTGCAATATGCAGAACCTTATATATAACTAAATTATTTTTTAGATATTAACAGTTATTAGATATATCTGATTTTGATACGATTCATTAGTTGTGATTATAAAAAACAATTTGAGAACGATGAAATACTAATATTGAAAAACGAAAGAACAAAATTTTGAATTTGTACTACAAGAAAATTCAGGCCGAAGTAATAGCTGGTATCACATGGTACATTATTAGCAAATTTTTAAGATATACGAAAATTGTACTATTTCTGCACTATAGGTTAGAGCTATCCACATTTTTTTGTACCATTAGATATATTCGCATTTCTGAAATTAGATATTAGTAATTTCAGAAATGTGAATATATCTAATGGTACCAAATATTTTGGATGGAGGTTAAGTGCTTATACATTTTGATTTTAAACTTAGGAACTATTTTTTATTTAAACTTGGTTAAACCATATCCCATTTTTGATTTTGTTGTATTTTTTGCTCAAGTTGATTTTGTTCTAATTGCACATTTCTTAATTAGTTTTTTGTCTATCACTTACTTTTGTAGAGTTATTTCACCATCATTGAAGTTTATATTAATCAACTTCTGATTGAAGTGTAAATGGACGTTATTGTATTTTTCGGTTGCTAAAAATAATTAATGAAGATTTTGTAGATTCAACTGTAATGCATAATTAATATTTAATATTTTGATGAAGGTATAAAATATTCACCTGTTAATAATATTTCATTAAGATATCGTCTGCTCACTGAGTATATGCACTAAAAATAAATAAAAAATAAAAAAATTAATAATAAGATGTTAATGCAGAAATATTCTCAATGTCAAATGAAATAGATGTCAATAATATATATATATATATATATATATATATATATTAGTGATGTGCCAAGTCGAATCAAGTGATTCGAATCATTCGAATCAAGCCTTTAACGACTTGATTCGAATCAGATTTTACTTGATTCGAATCAACTCGCATCAAGCCGCGAAATATTTACTGTGATAAAATATGTATTAACACAAATTTTTCATAAATATAACATTTTTCATAAATATAAATATAAAAAAAATGTTTTAATTTAATTCAATATTATAATAATATAAAAAATAAATATCATAAATATAAAAAATAAATAATGAATTAAATCATGCGAGCCACCCGACTTTAATATGCTTAAATGTATCAGCCGACTCCAATCGTCTTTGTGTGACTTTAACCGCATTCATCGACTAACTATATCATCCGACTTCATATGATTCAAACCGAATCAAGCGGCGATATGAGTTATTCCGACTTCATGACTCAAACCGAATCAAACGGCGATATGAGTTGTTCCGACTTCAATTCTGATTCGAATCATCCCGACTTCAAGCCGTTCGAGCGATATGAGTTAACTGTATGGGCGATACAATGCGTCGTCGTTCTTGCGTGTTTATTTATTTTACGGAGCGCTGAGAGCGATTTTATTCGTGAAATATCAATACCCAATTTTGATAATAATCAAGTGTTTTAGATTTTAAATGTTATCAGAATAAACCACTCGAAATTATGAAACGAGTTTCGGGAATCTTTCAATATAAATAATTCTCTTTTGAAACAATTACTACTTATAACACCAGAAAGTCAGTAAATAATATGTTAACTTCTGATTATGTAAGTAATGGCAAATTCACATTAATGAAATTAACTTTCAGCTCTCAGTTTAGATGCGATCCTTTACTGATTACATAGTAAAATAAACAATCGACCCATGATTCCAAATATTATTTTATATGCTTTAGTGATGCACAATTGTTTGGTAATCTATTATTGTTAATTAATTTGAAGATATGTTTTAGCCGTCCTCAAAATTACATCATTTTTAATAATTTTCAGAATATACTTTTTGATAGTGATTTATGTTTACAATTTCTACTTTGTCGGTTATATTGGTTAAACTGACAATTTTGATTATAAATTTGGATCACTTTTACTACATTAATACATCCATGATTTTTTTTGTCCATATATATACTTGATTCGAGTTGATTCGAATCATGATTCGAATCAGGTTTTTTTCTGATTCGAATCATTCGAATCGGGAATTTTTCGAGTCGGCACATCACTAGTATATATGTATATATATATATATATATATATATATATATATATTAATTCATAATATCTTATACCAAACACCCCTGTCTGACTGACATATTGAAAATAATATATTAAAAAAAAATCTATTCTACAGGATAGTTGATATATACATATATCATCAGCATAAGAACTTCTTGAAACATTTTAATATTTTGATTTAATGCCGAATAATCAAAATTGTTACGAAATTTAAGTTGAAAATATCGATCGGTATTTTCTTACTGACTTTCAGGAAATTATTCCAAAATAATTTCTTGTAACAAAATTTCTGCAAATGAAATTTTTAATATATCTTTACCAGAAACGTAAAGATATATAAAAAATTACAAATTTCAAAAATTCGGTTTCTGAACATTTTGGCATATCTTATAAAAAATTGATGTATGTGTGTGTGTGTGTGTGTGTATGTGTGCGAATACAATTTTCGTCGACGATTTTGGGAACACGGTTCGACCGATTATAATTACTCTTAAAACAATGATACCTATTAATGACACGTGCTGATTAGTTTTTGGCAAAGGTTGGTCTAGCCGTTTCGAAGATACAAGGCAAAAAATGACACAAACGGTAACTCAGTTTTTAAGATAAAGGAGCATCCGATTTTAATAATTCAAAAAACATTGTTTGTATTGACAAGATGAACAACTGACAAGATGAAAAAAAGTAATAAAAATGTCATTATTAGGTAATGATCGAAAAAAGTTTACAATTTCCAAAATATGTCAAAATAAAAAAAAAAAAATTTCAAAAAAAATTAAAATTTTTCAAAAATCTAATTTTTTTCAAGATTTGAAACAAATAAAATTAAATTTTTAAAATTTAATTTTTGGCACGGAAAGTTCCAGCAATTTGCTTTAAGGCACGATGCCATACACCACTATTGTTCTAATTACTACGGTTGGTTGATCAACTATTAACACGTTGTACGCCATGTCAGTCGTATGTGTCTGACGCTAAGAAGTTCTAAATGATACAATTGCAGTATGTTCCAAAAGTTTGGCATATCAAGAACAGAACATGAAAATCTTGTTCAAAAAAATTGTCAGACATGTACGACTGACATGGTTCATCGAGAAACAAGTTTTAATAAAAGGTCTAGTCAGTCATATATGTTCAGCATAAAAAGTAGTGGGTTTTCAGGAATTCTGGCAGAAAAAATTTTTTGATGCTATAAATTTTCCTGATGCATTTTTACCTAAATTATTTAACAAAGCTACCATAGCTCATGTGAAAAAATTTCTGATATTATCGTGATAATAAACGTGTTATTAACATTAATACATTGTGCAATTTTTAAATTATATACCAACTTGATGAAAAAAAAACAATTCTTGCAAAATTCTTCTATTTCACCAAGTTTTGCGATGATATATGCGTTGGAAATATTTTCATGTCTGGAGCATAGCGTAAAGGCGCTTTTATGGTTTTATTTAGCAAAATAGTTAATTTATTATCATTCCACCTGTTTAGTTCTTGCATCATAAGGAATTTCTCTCAAAGATCCATCGGTTCCATGAATCATCCTGGCTCTCATTGGTATACCATGGTTTTTAATCATGACGTCTTCTAAACCGACAGATTTTAAGGCTGCTCTTGCACGAACCGACATCGCCAAATTAATAGATTTTCCCATAACATGTTCTGCTGTCCTGATATCTAAAAATAATTAAATAATATAAAATAATTGTATCTTGATTTTATAATACTACTAGTGTTATAATACTACTAGTGTTTTTTAGTTGAAGTTCTCTGAGTAAATTAAAGTGAATCCGCAAATTATCCGTTTCATTGAAGTGCTCTTTGGTAAACCACATTTTTTGTTTTTTGGTCTGACGTTAACACAAACAAAGCGGATGGTTTTCCAACTCGTGAACAGGTAACGTATAACTGCCCATGTGAAAAACAATGATTTTCTAAATAATCTATTTGAAATTTATCCCGCAAACACTAAGCGATTGGCCTTGCGACTTGTTATTGCGAAATCAAGGCAAACTGGAAATTTCAATCCTTTGAAGTCAAACGAAAGACCATTCGGAATCATTGGCATGGCACCAAATCGCCAGCAATTTTTGATTGTATGGTGAAATTCAGTGCGTGCACATTATTATTCTTTGCGGCAAGAATTGCTCGTTGACTTAAGCAAGCATAATTCTGATAATTCTCACTAATGTCATTACTCGAGTTTTTAGATAATCTATTTGAAATTATTTAAAACAATTATTGATTTTTTTTATTACTCGAATTTTTAATTACGGTGCGTAAAGTTCCAGCAATTTGCATTGAGGCACGATGCCATAAACCACTAATTTACCAAAGCTATAAACTTTGCGGAACCCGAGACCTTTCCAACGAATGCAATATTGTCAAAATCGGTTCGTGCGTTCTGGAGTTAAATCGTCAGGAAGGAAAACCCGACTTATATATATATATATATATATATATATGTGCAGATTTTTTAACGGTTATCTGGACTCTCGTCTAGAGTCCAAGAAGGTTTAGGCAGAATAACTCGAGATTTTGCATATCAATCACATTCTAAAGATTTAGCTAATTCGAAGAGTATGGTTGACTAAGTAATATAAATTATTTACACATACCGGGAGGTCTATGAAACTTGCCTTAAGGTAAAATACTTATACCTAGTCAATGTTTTTCTATTTTTTATGACTTGTGAATTACCCGATCTGATTACGATTCCCACAATGATTTATTAAAAGTCATTCAAACAATAATTATAAAATTTTATATAAACGATATCAATTACAATTGTTTGTAATTAGTGTGTAAATACCGCTCAATATCATTCTTATCTATTTTATCAAATCTTAATGCATTTATTATCATTTACATACAAATCATAGTGCACTTGTTATACAAAACAAATATATCAGTATCACAAAAAAACAACTGCCAATTTTTAAAAAAGTCTAATTTTTATTAAACGCATCAAACATTCAGAGTATACAATTATTTTTGATATTTTAGTAGTAAATTAAATTTAATGTTATCGAGTGTTCGTAAAAGATGGCGAAAGGTCCAACATTCGGAATTCGTTTTATACAAAAGTTGCATGCAACATGCTGTCCAAAATTAGCCGTCAACAAGGAAGTTGCGTACAGGACAAGTATATTGTTATTGACATACTTGAGTTACACAGCGTTTCATGTTACACGAAAACCAATATCGGTTGTGAAAAATGTGCTGCACAGGAATTGTTCAGAAGTTACACCTGATGGCAGTTTATCAGCAGGCCAAATGGCAAGTGATCCACATTGGTGCGAATGGGCTCCTTTTGATTCCCCAAATAGTAAAGCACTTTTTGGAATACTTGATTCATCATTTCTATTTGTGTACGCTTTTGCAATGTTTTTTGCTGGTTTCGTTGCCGAAAGAGTCCGGTTAAGGTATTTTCTTACCATAGGAATGATTCTAACGGGAATATTCTGCTACTTATTTGGGTTTGCTCGAACCATCAATATGCATCAACTATGGTACTTCATTGTCGTCCAAGTTTTTGCAGGGATAGCTCAATCTACCGGTTTTCCCAGCGTGGTGACTCTTGTTGGCCGATGGTGCGGAAAAGCTAAACGAGGACTTATTTTCGGAATATGGAATTCACATACGCCTATAGGAAATATTTTAGGCACTCTGATAGCTGCTCATTACATCGAAGGAGATTGGTCTTTGTCATTTTTAATTCCCGGCGCCATCACTTGCCTCGTAGCTATTTTGATTTTCATATTCTTGGTGGATCACCCAGAAAACGTTGATATAGAAATAGATGCTGGTACTGAAGAGCATGCAGAAGCCGAAGGACATAAAGCAATTAGTTTCTTAGGAGCCCTTCGTATTTCTGGAGTCGTCGAATACGCACTGACCTTGTTCTTCTCCAAACTGGTCAGCTATACATTTTTATACTGGTTGCCGAATTATATCCACAACTCGACCACTTTGGGCGCGAAGAAAAGCGCGGATTTGTCAACCTTATTCGATGTAGGCGGAATAGCAGGTGCTATTTTGGCTGGATTGATTTCTGATCTATCTGGAAGATCTGCTTTAACTTGTGCTGGCATGTTGATTATAGCAGTTCCTACGATGCTTGTTTACCAAAAATGGGGTTCGATTAATATAGCGATGAACATTGGAATGCTGCTATTGGCCGGAGCTTTGGTGAACGGACCATATGCCCTTATCACCACATCAGTTAGTGCTGAATTGGGAGCTAAAACCAAGGGTGATTCTAGTGCATTAGCAACAATAACTGCGATAATTGATGGAACAGGATCTTTTGGAGCGGCTGTAGGGCCACTTTTGGCAGGAGTCGTCAGCCAAGGAGGATGGGAAAGAGTTTTCTATATGTTGGTGACAGCTGATGTTTTGGCACTCTTGATGCTCACTCGCTTGGTGATAAAGGATTGCCGCAAGAAAAAAGAATAATTGATCTTACAATTGTTTAAAAAATATTTATTATAATATATTTATTCTTTTTTTAATTTATTGTTTTTTTTGGTTTGCATTAAAATACTTTATTTCAGTGAATTGAAACAAAATACGGGTTTTACCAATAGGGACACAATCGACCTCAGAACAAGTAAAGTTTGAATTTTTTTATTAATGCTATTTTAAAGTAGGGGGCAAATGATGTGTAACCGGCCATCGCCTAAAATCGGTCGACTTCAAGATTGCGAGATGAACTGCCATATTTTCAAATTTAAAACGATTTTTTTTGTTTTTGGTTATTTTGGTTCTGAGCACTGTTTTTCAATTTATGACACCTGAATTCAAGTTGGAAGTATACGTAATTTCTAAGTTAGATTCAAAAGTATTTTTAAAAACAGTTTTTAATAATTTTTGGGCCATAATTGATCACCAAATTCTTTACACTGACAAGGTGTAAAGAATAAAAAATAATAGAAAAAAAAAACAAAACAGGCAAATTTACAGGAAGAATATTTAATTGACAATTATGACATAAAATAGACTAATGGTATGGCAACGCTGAGTTACGGTTCCATTTTTTATATAAAATGGTACTAAAATCTGTCAAAATGATAAGCGGTTGCTGTGCGTTCAGGCGTTTTACACATAAATTGTATCTTCTCGCACGTGTTATTATGACACATCACAGAGATGCATCAATTATAACATTTTTTTGACGTGTGTGCGTTTTTTAAGTCAGTTTTTTATAAGTTGAACGCCTGACTGCACCGCAACTATATAGCATTTTGACAGCTTTTAGCACCATTTTATATAAAAAAAAAAGTAACATCATAGCCTTGCCATAAAATTGGTATATTTTACGACAGAATCGTCCCATAGATTGATAGTTGTTCTAATTCTAATGATTTTTTTTTGACAAAGTTCTATATGAGGTGCAGTGTGATTTTTGTTAAAAATGTTACCATAAAATAGGTCATTCAAACAGAATTTATATTTTAAGAAACAATGAGTATATTTATAATTAATTGAACAGAAATACCCATAAAATTTGTGATATCTAAAAGAGTTTATTATTTTTTTGTTTATTATGTTTACCAATATATTTTAGTTTGATGGAATAAGAATTGATTATCCAACAGCACAAATTTCTTCTTATCTTTCTCACAAAATAAAAATTAATCAAATGGAAAATAACCGTTTAGCCAAAATAGCAAAAGATTTTTTGTTTATCGTAAACAACGAGAATTTTAGAGATTATTGTACTGGTCACAGGTCACATTATTATAGGAAAGTTTGGCGATATATTTGTAAAATGAACTTTTTGTTATATATATGATAATACAAATCCATAGTAAATATTGTGTGGTTATGATAGATTCCATAACATTTGCAAAATAAATAAATACGGCAATAGAAGTAATAATATTTTTACCAAAATATGACCAATATTATGGCAAGGCTATGTAACGATGTGTTCCATATAAAATTGTACTAAAAGCTGTTAAAATTCTATGTGGTTTGATCAGGCGTTTATTTATCCATACTCTAGATTCCATAATATTTGGAAAATAAAAAAATGGCGATAGAAGTAATATTATTTTTACAAAAATGTGCGCCTGACCAATATTATGACAAAGCTATGCTACGATGTGTTTCATATAAAATGGTACTAAAAGCTGACAAAACGCTATGTGGTTGCAGTTTGATCAGACGTTTATTTATTCGTATTCTAGATTCCTTAACATTTGCAAAATAAATAAATATGGTGGTAAAAGTAATATTATTTTTACCAAAAATGTGACCAATATTATGGCAAGGCTATGTTAAGCTGCTTTTTTTATATCAAATAGTACTAAAAGCTGTCAAAAATGCTTTGCTGTTCGATCAGGCTGTTCTCGTATATATTATCATGACACATCAGAAAGATGCAATTTTGATAAGATTCCTTTTTTATCGTTTGTGCATTTTTAGGTTAGGTTTGATATTAAAAGCGCCTGACTGGACAGCACCACTCAGCATTTTGACAGTTTTTAGTACCATTTTATATGAAAAATGCAACGTAACATAGCTTTGCCATAACGTTGGTTTATTTTATGATATATTTAATGTGTGTTTTTTTAATGCAATTTTTGTCATTTTTTACATTTTCAATACAAAACAAAATATTAAATTTCCCTTCCCCCAATATTTTATTATCTTTAGTTTGATTTTGGCAAGTTTACTTACAATTTTTTCCAAACTTTTTTTTTACTGCAACATATTGATTATTATTATTTAACCTACGTGAATATTTGCTATTTTTTTAGATTTTATTATCATAATTATATTTAATTGCGTCGTTTAGATAATTATTATTAGACCACATGGTAATAAGTTGATACTACAGGTCAACAACGAATCTTGACATTGAACCTCTTTCATTTTTTCTGTTTATTTAATTTTGACGTCAATATCCAAAAATTAATTTGGACTCTTGTATTTCCTAGTATTGTTAATTAAAAATTCTTAATCCTGGGGTAATAAATAGTGCCAATAGAAGAAAGAAGTGTTAAGGCTATACAAGAAAATTTTTGTTGGTAAATTGACCGATTTTTGATAAACTCATTTGATTTTGATTAGTCTAGTTATATTTAATAAAAATGGAAATTTGACATTGAACCTTTCTGATTTTTTGTTTATTTAATTTTGACGTCAATATCCAAGAATAAATTTTGACTTTTGTATTTCTTACTATTGTTAATTGAAAATTCTAATTCCTGGGGTGATAAATAGTGACTATAAAAGAAAGAAGTGTTAAGGTTATACAAAACTTTTTTATTGGTTAATTGACATATAAATTCATTTGCTTTTGATTTGTGTAGTTGTATTTTAATGAAAATTAATCTATTTGGGCTTTCGATTTGTGCTTAAATCTTTATTCTACACAAAACATATCTCCTACATAAATCAAATTTCAGCTATATAAATTGTCCTAGTATTTTTCAACTCCTTTTAAGAGCAGATAAATGCAATATTTGTTAAAATATCCTACTTTTTTTTAAAATAAATCGGTCATTTTTAGGTTCAAGAACAAAACTAGAAATATGTGGCATTACATTATATTAGACAAATGACTAAAAATACCCATTTTCTTAAATAATTCAAATAAATTACTTGATTACTACTGTAATCGTTAATTAGTTTCAATGTCAACATTGACGTTTTTTTTTGTATTTTTGTTACATAATCTAGAGTTGTAAAATAATTTCTTTAATACATCTACTAATGATTAAGTAGTCACGTTTTATGATTTTGTAGATTTTAACATTTCGTGCTGTGAGATAAATTAATATTTTTGCAAATCACTTCCCGTATACATTTTTTTTAAGATTTTGTAAAAGAATTTCAAATAATTTTGAATAATGATGCTTGTATCACGATTAGCTATTGAAAATAAGATACTATTGAAATTACCTTGAATTTTGATTTTTTTATGATTTGCCAGAAATTTAAATTTATTATAATTGGTTGGTTAAAAATATTAAAAAAGCATCTGTGTAAAAATTGACCATAAAATTAAATTAAATATATATGTGTGCTAAAATTTACCAGTCATCAATTTTTTCTTATAAAAACGGTTGCACCAAAAATTCAACAACCATTTGATATTCTTTATGTTTATCGTTGCAGCAATGCCCCCAAAGGCTTGTTTCACTTGAAGTCATATTTGCATCGTTTTTTTTTTTTTTTTTCAAATAAAAACTGATATAAAAACTGATATCAATAATGATCAGTAATTGATTTATTGATTGATTGAATGCACTATGTAACTTTAATTTACAAATGATTCATCCATCAAAACTAAATGTTTCATATTATCTAAACACGCGAATCGTGAATTATCTGTATGATTTTATAAATAGTAAATAATTACTTTTTAATTCATACTGTATATTCATATGTTGATTATTTGTACTAAATGTTTTCTACTAACTACTTTTTAATTTATATTGCAAATTCATATTCTAATAATTCCTATAGAATGTTGTTCTGCAGTAAGTGTTTGAAAGGTTTATCTTCAAGTATGTTTTTATTTCCCAAGAATAATAATGAAAAGGGAAATAACTCATCGAACAAAATAAAACACTTATGCTAAAAATAAGTACATTGATTTACTCATCATTATCAAAAACGGATGTTTTTGATCGTACCTTCTCTGTATTCAAATAAGTGCACTTCAAATCCTCTTCTCCCCAAAAAACATGCTGCCAGAGAGAACCTACCTGGAAATTAAAAAACATTGTTATTAATATTTTTTATGACTTGTTTCATATTAAATA
>NW_020539725.1:70449981-70474411 GCF_003426905.1 Ctenocephalides felis
CCTGGGGTAATAATAGTGACAATAGAAGAAAGAAATGTTAAGGATATACAAGAATGTTTTTATTGGTAAATTGACCGATTTTTGATGAACTCATTTGATTTTGATTTGTCTAGTAATATTTTAATAAAAATGGAAATTTGACATTGAACCTTTTTGATTTTTTTGTTTATTTAATTTTGACGTCAAAATTAATTTGAACTCTTGCATTTTCTGCTATTGTTAATTGAAAATTCTTATTACTGAGGTAATAAATAGTGACAATAGAAGAAAGAAGTGTTAAGGATATACAAAACTTTTTTATTGGTTAATTGACATATAAATTCATTTGCTTTTGATTTGTGTAGTTTTATTTTAATGAAAATTAATCTATTCGGGCTTTCGATTTGTGCTTAAATTTTTATTATACACAAAACATGTCTCTTACAAAAATCAAATTTCAGCTATATAAATTGTCCTAGTATTTTTCAATTCCTATTAAGAGAGATAAAATGCTATATATGTTTAAGTGTTGTATTAATATTTTTTCAATTAATTGGGAAATTTTTAGTTTCAGAACAAAACTAGCAAATATCAATTTTTTGTATAAATCAAATAAATTACTTGATTAGTACTGTAATCGTTAATTAGTTTCAATGTCAACATTGACGTTTTTTTGTATTTTTGTTACATAATCTAGAGCTGTTGAATAATTTCTTTAATACATCTACGAATGATTAAGTAGTCACGTTTTATGATTTTGTAGATTTTAACATTTCGTGCTGTGAGATAAATTAATATTTTTGCAAATCACTTCCCGTATACATTTTTTTAAGATTTTGTACAAGAATTTCAAATAATTTTGAATAATGATGCTTGTATCACGATTAACTATTGAAAATAAGATACTATTGAAACTTGATTGAATCTTGATTTTTTTTATGATTTGCCAAAAATTTAAATTTATTATAAATTAGTTGGGGTCAAGATTAAAAAAGCATCTGCGTATAAAATTGACCTTAAAATTAAATTAATTATATATGTGTGCTATTGATTACTAGTCATCAAATTTTTCTTAAGAAAATGTTTGAACCGAAAATTCAACAACCATTTGACATTCTATATGCATTTATTCGTTGCAGCAATGCCCCCAAAGGCTTGTATCGCTTGAAGTCATATTTACATCGTTTTTTTTTTCAAATAAAAACCGATATCAATACTGATTTATCATTGATTCATCGTTTGATTGAATGCACTATGAAACATACATTTACAAATAATTCATCCATCAAAACTAAATGTTTCATATTATCTAAACACGCGAATCGTGAATTATCTTTAGGTTATTCTATTGTATGATTTTATTAAATAGTAAATAATTACTTTTTAATTTATATTGGAAATTCATATCTTAATTATTTCTACCAAACGTTTTAATTTATATTAGAAATGTGTATGTCAATTATTTCTACCGAATGGTTTTTTGCAGTAAGTGTTTGAAAGATTTATCTCCAAGTATGTTTTTATTTCTCAAGAAAAATGAGCTCATTAAAAAGGAAATTACTCATCGAACAAAATAAAACACTTATGCTAAAAATAAGTACATTGATTTACTTATCATTATCAAAAACGGATGTTTTTGATCGTACCTTCTCTATATTCGAATAAGTGCACTTCAAATCCTCTTCTTCCCAAAAAACATGCTGCCAGAGAACCTACCTGAAAAATTCAAAAAAAATGTTATTAATACTTTTATGACTTGCTTCATAATAATACGGTTTGAAAATTTACTAAATTTAATTAAACTATTGCAAATATTATAAAAATAGATTTATAGACCAAATATTGGCTTGTTTTGTAAAAAACGACATTGTTGAAGAGAAATGTCCTTTTAACAGCATATAGAACTGTTATATTCTGATTGATCTTATAAATTGATTAATAAGGATAAAATATTTACAAAAAATATTTTATCCTTATTGATGATACTTGGGTCACTTCTTCTCGTAAATAGCTAAACCGATATTGCAATAATTTTTCAATCAATATTGATGGAAATCTTGAGGAAGATTGTTAAAGCATCTCGTATTATGATTAATTTAAAAATAATAATTTATAAGAAATTAAGAATGTAAAAATTCGAAATATTTGTGAGGATATTTAATAAACAAATCAGTGCATAAATAAAAATAGCATAATATTAAACATATATAATCGAGCCCAAGATTTTTTTGATTATACCATTAGTATATATGAATGATATTTTTGTATTTTAATTGTATTTCATAATTTATTATCTAATTATTTTTTATTTAATTATTATCTAATTTTATATTAATTCATTATATAATAACACAATTTTCTTAAAACGGTTTCTATATATTACAAATTTATTTCTGGTCATTCTGATAACATGGTAGAAAAAATTAATGAATTTTTAGGGTTTCAACAAGTTATTAATTTTAAATTATTTTTTATTTGCTTTGAATAGTATTCAAATATGATCAAAGTTTTGAATTTTCCTGATTAGAATCAGATCTATATTTTCAAGTCAAAACCGGCTTTACTACTGCTTGATATCAGGATGTCCTAGACGGGAATTAAAACTAACCCTTAAAATTTTCATACAACTTTTTTGTTATTTTTTATATTTCTTTTTTAAATTTATACTTAACACCAAGCTCATAGTATTCACATGTAATCTTGAAAAAATAATTTATGTTATTATTTGCTATCATAAAAATAAAATACACACGTAAAACCAAAATTTGCATAAAAAATATGTCATTAGCTTTACTCAGAAAACTAATAGAATAAATAAAATAATCTCTGACAGAAATTGGTTTTCACCAGAAATTCCGATTTGCTAATTTTATGTCTTATTGACATTTCAAGTCAATCTGAATCGCTTGACTGTAAAAGAATTATAAAATAGATTGCAAACAACGACTGTATTATCATTAATTCAATTTTAATTCTTTGCATGTAAATGAACATCTAATCTAAAATAATCCCTGACAGAAATTGGTTTTCACCAGAAATTCCGATTTGCTAATTTTATGTCTTATTGACATTTTAAGTCAATCTGAATCTCTTGACTATAAAAGAATTATAAAATAGATCACAAACACTGCCGATTCATCATTACTTCAATTTTAATTCTTTGCGCTCTCCATAGGGGCGCCACTAACTGTAGCACGTAAATGAACCCCTAGGTTTGAGAAATGATAAACCTGATCAATTTGAATATATGAAATGATGGGAACAAAATGTACACGTATAAAATATATTTCCAACAAAATCACAAACGTTTTCACAAAAGTTTTCATAAAAATAATAAAGAAAAAATTAAACGTTTAAAGTACATGTATTATAATTAGAGAATTAGTTCTTTAAAAAAGAGTAATGAATTTGGGCACAGTAAACCCTCTCTTGAGTGCGAAAAACACTAAAACAGAGTAAAGCACATTTGTTCTGTTAAGTAGATTTTTTTTTTAAAATTACTAACCAAACCTCCTCCAACGATAGCCACACTTTTGGGTTTACTTTTATTTTGAGTACTAACTACACCCATTTTAAACTATTTTTAAACAACTTCTAATTTTTTTTATATTTCTATTATTTATTATCACAGATACAACTATAAACAATATTATTTAAAAGAATATGTTAACAAATATTACGTTATTATTACGTCTACCCCGACCGAAGGCTTTCGTGATAATGGCAAATTACAATTTACATATGTCAGAATTTGCACTGATAATTGTCACAAAAACTGCGGATTGTAATCAGTGCTTGAAACTGACTAAAGTGATATGGACTTTTTTATAATTCTAGCCATATATAAGATTCGGTTTGTTAATGAAGGAAAATTCCGTACTTGAAATAATTCAGGTGAATTGGTAATAGAAATTGTGCGAGAAAGCTTCGAAGATCAACTTGATTAGATAGCAGAAAATTGAATGAAAATTTAATTGAATGATAATAGAAAACAGTTTTGTTTTGAAGTATTTTATTATGATGAACTAATTTGAATCTGAATTATTTTTAAAATTGGTTGTGAATTGTGAAAGGCTGAAATTTTGTCCTGAAACAGTTTTCATCAACTTCTCGATATGTATACGTCTCTTCGATACAATTTTCAACTGTTTATTTTGATAATACAAAAAGCCAATTTTCGAATAAAGTAGAAATTTAATCGTATTGTTAAATTATGGGTCTATCTTCATGTGAATTGTTAGTAACAAACTGTTCAAAAGCTTTGTAGTTGCTGTACTATTAGGCGTTCTACACATTTTACGTATGTTTTATAGATCAAAATGTTGCACTTGTGATAAGATTGTTATTAACGTTTGTGTGTTTTGTAGGTTAGTGTCTATGTGTATAACGCCTAAAATTTTTTTGACAGTTTGTTACTACAAATTTATACGAATATAGACCCGTAACAAAGCATCACCATAACCTTTCTATACTATTCTTACCCAAAATATACATATTTTAACATTAATGATTTATTATAAGTGAACCAGTTGTTGTAGTTCTTGAAATTGGTATATTTTGTGTCAAAATAACCTCAATCATGTATTTTTCATGCAAATATCAGTTTTACGTATACGTTTATTATGATAGCAATAATAACAAAATTTATAGATATTCATGAGCACACTCATACAAATTCATTGAGAATAGTATAAATACAATATCGTTTATATTGTTGTAAATTTTACTTATATTTATATAATTTTGTACGTTAATATCCTGATAATAATTTAATTCTTATTAAGAAATATGTTTTTTTCGTAAAAGAGATCGAAATATATTTTTTAATCGAATATATAGAAATCGAAACATATATTTTTTGAGAAAAGAACTCTAAATTAACAGGAAACATCCGAAAAAAGGTTATAAATTTAAGGTATGTCATGGTACCAATTTTTCTTATACTTATATTATTTTTTGTAATTTTTTGTGTACACTTGGTTATATTTGTCAATATTTTCAATTATTATATTTTCTATTTATTAAATTTCAAGGTATACATTTCATGTATTTGTGTGTGTGTGTGTGTTTGTGCGGATACAATTTTTCGTCGACCATATCGAGAACACGGATCAACCGATTTGAATGATTCAAAAAACGATCGATTCCTTTTAATGAGGAGACGTCATGATTAGTTTCTGGCCAAGGCAAATTCAGTCATTTCGTAGATACTGGGCAAAAAGTGCTAAAAACGGCAACTCAGTTTTTGAGAGAAAGGAGCATTAGATTTGAATGATTCACCAAACACTTGTATTAAAAGAATGACAAATTAATAAAAAAAGAATGGGAATGGCAACAGGTCCAGTGGTTTTGAAAATTCAAAAAAAAGTTAGAAAAATGCCATTTGGCGGTCAAAAATGACGAGTAGACATATGGATATCAAATTATCAAATACTTTATAGAAAATTCAATAAGTTATGTTTAATAAGTTAGAGACTAGGCTGCGAAGCGGCAATATTTCGTATCTAAAAAATTTAAAGTTGTCAAAAAAAATTAAAATATACAAAAATTGCAGGATGATGAAAAAAGTTAATTTTTTTTTTTAATTTTATTGAATTCTAAAGTTTTTAAAAACTTTACATTACAGTACAAAAAGTTTACAACGATGCACGATACCATGCACTACTTGTTGTAATTAAAATTATAAATTTACAACACTTAGTTAAGATTAGGGCTATGGTTTTTTAAGCATTTCATTTCAAAGTTTGAATTTTGCCCAAATTGACTTGTTTCGTAAACCAAGTGCCTATAATATTTATAAGTTAGCATTGGGTAATTATTTTTTTTATAAACACCATCAATAACATTTCCCAACTAAATAATCAAACGGCAGACTATTAAACCAATATTGTTTCAAAATCAGGAATCATTTCTGCCACATGTACCAACTCCCAATACTACTACATACCCGCTCCCCCACTCCCCTTGCCCCTCATCTCCTCCCGTCGCGATCCGTCGGTCTGCCGGCCGTCCAGGAATAGAATCATCCTGAGTCAACCTTCCTTCAGACACACGTGTCCCCAATATGGATCAGCCGCTCTCTTTTGGATGAGCGAATCTCAGTAGTAGAAACGCGGCCGCCGTGCGCGTAACTGACGAACCAGGAAAAGGGACGGTAAAGGGAAAGTCAAGGCGGTGAAGTGGGAAAAACGTCTCCTGATCTGGCCTGGTTACATATCGTCGTTAATAATCTCTTACCCTTTGTCCCTCTTACCAACTCCAAGGCGATGTGGACCAGACGCGGCCTGGTCTGGCTGCTGTTGCTGGTGACAATGTTCACCGCGGGCCAGATCGATGCCAAAAAGAGCAGCAGTAGCTCAGGGAAAGGGGATGATGTCAAGGCTGGAGCCAAGGAACCGGTTATTGAGGAGGTCACCTCGAAGCAACTGGAGAGGCTGCTGAACGACAAGGATTTTGTAGCTGTGTTTTGGTGTGAGTGCAGAAGGAATATGAAATTTATTCTGAATTGATGAGATAAAGTTGACTTTGTTGTTGCAATTTTGTGTATAAGTGATTTTCTAGTGACAAGTGTACAAAGCAAATGTGTCTGCGTTGTCTACAAGCCCTGACCTTGATGCCTTGAAATATTCTTGTTCGATGATTCATTAACCCAATTGGATTTTTTTTTCATTTTGCCAATATATGAGAATAGTCATAACTCCACGATTTATCATTATCTTATGCAATCGTTCTTAAATCTGATTCCAATTTTTAAAAAAATATAAAATAGATGATAAATCGATCTTTTTGGACGATGAGCGATTTTTCGTGATTTTGGTAACGACTTACTGGATATATATCTGATTCCAAAATTTCAAAAAGTATTAAGTAGATAATAGATGGATATTTTTGCACGACGTATAATCTACCGCAATTTTAAACCGAATTTCAAAAAAAAATGACAGGCCATTTTTCAAGATTCTGGTACAATTCATTCTGTGATTCTTATCATGATTCTTTTAGTGAAGTTTTAAGTAGTTTGAGTTTAAATTTTATTGAGCTTCATTATTTAGCATTTTGTGCTTTAAAATAAAGATAGTTCACCAGCTCTTCACATTAAAAAAAAAATCTTATGATATTTAAGACAAATTTTTAGTTAAATTAACTTGTTACACAATTTACTTCATAAGATAAAGCAAACACTTTTTAATTTTTACTATTATTATTTTAGTTTGCTTCTAATTTGTCGATATATGAAAAAAATCATAATTTTACGATAAACCATTTGGTAACTCCCATTGCATTTCTTGGTTCTAATTTTTTTGAAAAATTATATTAGTTTGCTTCAAAGTAAAGAAATATTACCATCATTTCTCAATTTTTTAAAATAGCCAGATAAATATTACCATCTTTGAGCAATTTTCTAAAAATAATAATTCAAATGTAACATTTCTTTTAAACAAGTTTTTGATGTAGTGTATCTCTCGCTTTATTGTTTTGTTTTTTGTTTCATTAATTTGCTCCGAAATAAAAATATCTCCCAATCTTCTCAATTTTTTTAAAATTAAATTTAAGTGCATCTTGTATTCAATTTCAAAGAAATTTAGAGTAAATTTTTTTTTTACATAATTCGTATTATGATAAAACTAGCAAAAACTACTTATTTTTAGTTGATTATTTTATCGTGATATTATTAACAAGTACTTGAAGATTTTTTTACTTTCTTGAGTTAAATTATGATATCGATTCAGGAGTTTTTCTTAAGTATTACATAATCATCAGCTGTTTTTCAAATTTTACAAATTCTGCCAAAAAATGTAACATTTTCATAGAAAATCCACACCAATTCTGATGAAAGTTTCACTTTATAGCAATCATGATAAAAAAATGTCCTGGTTTTGTTTGATAAACTCAGTTATCCCAGTTATATTAAAATATATCGCGATAAACATATAATAATTTAATATATAAATAAAATATAAATATAAATATTTAATTTAATCACTTTTGAGGAAATTTGCAATCTAAAATGGCGCCCCGATCCACCTCGATAAATCCAGTTAACCTACTTAAATTTTCGACATCAATCGCGTTTTGTGCTATAAACTTTACTTTATTTCATGGCTAATTTTATAAATAAAGTGCTGAACTAAAGGCCACCACATTCAATGTAGTGCGATCTGAATTTAATTTAAAAATAGTCCAAAAAGCCCACCTTACATAACATTCAGCAGAAGGCTTGTAAGTTTTCTCAAGTGTCTCTACTAAATGTGTTCGCCAAATATTCAACTCGAGCTGTTATATACTATCATGATAGTATATAGCAAAAAGTTATATATATTTAATTTTGTGTGTCTTACCAACCAGTATTAGAAGTATTTGTGTCTATTGTTGTGGATACAGGACGAGCTAGAAGCCTTGGGTTATTCTTAGGTTTGAAAAATTTCACAAAATCAGTTTGTTTTTTTGAAATTCGATCTAACAGGAGGAGAATGTAAGTCACTTTCTTATGAAACATACTTGATATATATATATATATATATATATATATATATATATATCTGTGTATATATTTGATGACATAGCACCACATATAAAAAGTAAAAATTTTAGAGAACATATTTTTTTCCATGTTTTGACATATTTTACGCCATCAACAGTGGGTATCATAAAATTAGAGACAAATTAAAAAAAAAACATAAATAAAAATAAATGTAGTGTTTATAATTGGCAGTATCACGTGACACTAAAACTGTGAGTGATTGTGTATTAATTAATTATCAATTTTGGGACTATAGCTTATTTTACTAGTAACAACGTCAGTTAAGTCGCAAAAGTTATATTTTTCTCAAAGCAAACAGATTTTTTCAAAATGTGTAGTACAATTACTATAGTTGATAATGAAAATAAAATTACTTTTTAGTTTTTAATAATAATTTTTATTTGACTATCTTAATTATCGTTTTCATTTGAGCCAGTTTCATCATATATATATTTTGATATTTACTATTTACTTACTATTTAAATTTGCACAAAATTGGTAAACCACAGCTAGATATAATTTAATTAACCCTGATGATGGCATAAAATTATATATCGAAACGTTTCGTGAAAAATTAAAAAATCTGTGTATCCCATATATGAATTAGAAAATTTTGAAAAAAGGATTATTTATGACTTATATCTTAAATGAATATTGTTATTAAATTTTCAAGCACAATATTTTTCTTGATATTTTTGTATCAGCCTTATTATCGAGCTGTCATTTTTATGATATTTTGAAATGAAAAATGAATTATTTTTTTGTCAATTAAGAGCATGCATTATGATCAATTAGAACTGAATAACCCGTCATTGTTGATTATTTTTCTGTAATATTATTATAATGCAAATACTGTACATACCATCAATTTTTCTTTTAATTTTTTAATACGACATAAGAAATTTAGGTACGTTGCCATAACTTGGCTAAAACATATATTTGTAATTAGAACTGAAAAGATAATTTATAAATAAAGAACGTTTTTTGCTTACCAATATTGCCCCTTGCCTACAAAATATTTCTTAATTTTATTTCAAGTATTGGTAAATAATTATTTTCATAAGTGTTGCTATCAATATCATCTTTTGCTCATTTTGAAAAGTAGTATGCACCACCTTCCAAAAATTTAAATCATCATAATATTTTACTCCTGAAATAATAAAAATTCAGAACTAAAATTATTATTGATTATCCTTCATTAGGAATGTAATAATATATTAAAAATCTACATTACGATGAACATTTTACTGATCTTATCTTATATTTTTTCATAAAGCTATCCATAAATATTCTACTTTTCTTATTTTTTTAATTTCTTATTACACATAGTTTGAAACTAAAAATTTTACAAAATTACATGGAGGTTGTATAAAATACTTGTGAATAAACAAACTTTTCAGCTAAAAGGCAAATATGAGAATTAGTTAAGAAAGTTCAAGTTTCAATAGTTTGAATATAAACTTGAAATATAATGGATCGAAAATAAATATTAAAATTTAGCATAGAATTAATTCAAGAGCGTAATCACAAATACTGTAAATAAACAATAATAAGTAAATTAAAAATCATCGAAAATTTTTCATACAAAAGTATAATGCTTCTCAAAAGACGAGTAAAGATAATATTAATCAATCGCCTTAAACATTGATGAACTAAAAAACCAATAATTAAATTTAAAAATTATTTGAGAGTGAAATTTGGATTCAAAGTTTAATTTCAATATTCAATTTGTAATAATTAAATTAAATTGTAATAATTAAACATGAGGACAATTAATAATTTTCTAACTAATATTTCAATTTGACAGATATGCCTCTTGGTTAAACAATGATTTGTAATAAATTCAGAGATTCTAACACAGAAAAATGTTATAAATAGTTAAATGATAATTTCTATGGATTCAAGTTAGTAAAAATTTAAAAAATCTTTTTATTTACTACAATTTATACTTGTTTCAGACAAAATTGTCTTTTCACCATAAAGTATCTTAGGATATAAAACAATTAAGCGACAGTAGATTTAAGCAATTGTACGAATGACACCTAGACAAATAATGTAAATCAAAAGCCAATAAAAAAAGTAGACGACAGTACTTAAAAGAATGTAGTTACTCATCTATTAACATTCTTGATGTCACTTTACTTTTTACTTTACTTTGACTTTACAAATTATTACTTTTTAAATGTATCAGAGGAGAACATGTTTATACTACAATAGGTCTAATTCGAATAAATTTCCATTTGATATTTGAATTTTCCCAGCCCTGCTCGTCCCCGATTGAGCAATCATTTGTCTGAGCATTTTCCGATGATGGCATTCGGCATTCGGCATTCAGCATTCAGCATTCGGTTCACTTGATACGCTCTCGAGGCGATGTAGATGTTGCAAAACGTCGTCTTAGCCCGACACTTCTAATTTTATAATTTTTACTGTTGATTCAAGCAAGCTCTAGCCTAAGAGGTCGCCTAAATAGAATAGAACGAGAGTCGGGTAACCAAAATATATTCTATTACTTTCAATCCACTCGTATAAATGATTCCATCAAAGTTTGAGAAAAAACATAAGTAAAATATTGATTGATAAAATTTTATAAATGGTCAAAATTACACAAGTATTTAAAAATTGACTAGTTCTAGTAACATTTCCGCGACATTGTAACAAGAAGAAACCCATAAGCACAATTTGGTCAGATGTTGAGCGTCATTGGCGCAGTCTTGCTGTCATCAATTCATATGTAATAAGAATTTTCTAGGTAATTTTATTGTGTTTTTGTGGACCTATTTTTTGATAATTATAATTATTTTTATTGAAATCAATGAACATATGCCAGTACTGGTAAATCTGTTTCATTTTATTGAAAAAGTTAGGTGTTCGTACTTCCATTATATATTTACAAATCACAAGACAAGTATCTTCTTAATTATAATTAAAATTTTCAGTTTAATTTATTAATAAACGTCAAAATAACAGGTGATAAAACAATAAATTTATCTAATTCCACTTACATTTGCAACAATGTATGCAAATTGCATTGTGATCGAAAACTAAACTCACATAATTATAATAATAATGATTTTACAATCTACAATAAATTATATTGTATGACGTCAAAATAAGGAAAATGCACACATGACTTTGCAACTAAATATTGCATTTGATAGTTTTTTCTGTTTTTTGATAATAGTGCACTTAAAATAATAATATATAATAATATTTAACACTTCATTTTCGCTCTCTAACTAATACAATCTTTAAACCTACATATGCTCAAAAAATGTTTTTGAGCATATGTTTTGTTTTGTATAATTATCATAATAAATTGTACGTGATATATTTATTTTGATTATTGATTCAAAAGGAGTAGTACATTCATATGAAAAATTATTTATTTAATATAATTAATATATTTTCCATTTTCTTAACTTAATTCTTCATTGTTATCATGGTGTTTTGCGTATCAAATATTCTTTCAGAATGCACAACTTTAACTGAAGATAAAACTCAGAATGATTTTCGAATTTCAATGCCTCACAATTAATCATAGAAACAAAAATCAGTTATTTAGTACGAATATCTATAGTAAATATGTAGCTATTTCTTAATATTTCTGCAAATGTATTGTAATTTCGGTGATTTCAAATAGTTTTTGGCTGACTTAATTTTGGTTTCTGAGTTTGTATCGCGTTAATAAAGAATTTTATCGCCGGTCTATTCTCGGTGGCTACCGCAAGAAATTTAAAGGATTACGAATTTCGGCAGAGTGGTTTACGAACCTGTCCTACTCCGAACCATGTTCATTGAGTCGTGCCAACTAAAACTAAACTGATATTAGTTAGACTGCTCATCGATAACAAAAATTGAAATATATACATATATAAGGTCGTAATATTTTAGTAAGTTCTATAAGACCATGATATATATCGCCAAAAAAAATTCTATAAAAATCGGCTTAAACTTTTTTTTAACAGTTACTTATAAGAAAACGATTCGGTAGATTTTCACCCAAAACTAATCAGTATCATTTCCAACTAATATCTTTTGAACAGTATTTGATTTTATAAACTTAAATTTGGACGAAAAGTTTAACACTTTTTTCCAAATTACAAAATAAACCGCTCGGCAGATCGTCGCACAAAACTGACAAACGATAGTCCTCACCGACATACATCGAATGGCTTTTAAATTTCTGAAATCGGTTCAGAAATTTAAAAGAGCAATCGTAGATGAAAGGTCTAATTTTGAAAAAAAAACAAAAAAATGATAGTGATTTTTTGAGTTGTCATTAGGCCATAATATTTTTGTATGATATATAAGACTATAATATCTACCAATCCAATAGGTACGTTATGTTTGGTCTTGAGAATAAAGATTGATTTTAAATTACTATAGGATCACTTGAGGATTTTAGAACTTTAATAATAACTTTATTATTATTAATATAATTTTCTGGTGAATTTTATCATAAACTTTTGATGCTTTTCATTTCTTCAACTGAATATATTTTTATTACAAAATTTAAAAAAATATTTACATAAAATGCAGTTTAAATTTGTCAAACAAATATAAACATAATTAAAAATAAATAATTAGGAAATAACTTAATCCCGTCAGCTTATAGAACACCAAAATCATTTCTGATTGCTATTCAATATATATCAAAAATATATTTATTTATATTAATAATCTATAATTAATATACTATTATTGATAATTTATAATAGTTATTTCTCGTATTAGTTAATTACTTTTCGTAGGGTAAGTTATAGCAATCGGAAAAAAATCTAAAATAATTTTTTTGCATATCTTTAATTGTCAAGCTTTCTGAACATTTTGGTATACCTTAAAAAATGAATGTATGTGTGTGTATGTTTGGATACATTTTTCCTTCTACGATTTTGTGAGCACGGATCCACCGATTTGAATAATTCAAATGCTTTAAAACATTATCTAGTTTGCCTAAAATTATTTGACAAATTATGATAATTTGTTGTGTTTAAAAAAATAGATTTTGAATTCACTTTTGTGTTGATTTTGCTTCAATTGCATCTTTTCTGATAAATGTACATGATTATTTAATCCAAACAACGTAAATCACTTGGTAAATTTTTATTACAAATTAATTTGTTTTGTTTTATATAGAATACAGTTAGTTAAATATCATAATTTTAATTAAAACTAAAAAAAATACTTTGTGTTGCCTTTCACAATATCGTACTAAAAATAAAACTTAATCATAACAGTTTATAAAACACCAAAGTCAATTCTAAATGTTGTTTCAAAAATATAAAAAAAAAAATAAACTATCGTTAAATCATTATTATGAATTAAAATTCATTGTTAACACGTTATTCGCCACGATAATATCAGAAAAATTTCATATGGGTCATGGTAATTTTATTAGATAATTTAGTCAAGAATTAACAAGAAAATTTACTGTATCACAACAAAAAACAATTTCAAAAAACTTCTGGAAAAACACCATTTTTTATGTCACATACATATGACTAATATGGCTCTACATCAAAACCATTTATTTATATTCGTTTAAATATGATTAAATTTTATTTCCTCCATCTACCAAATCGCGTCAGATATATATGTTAGGCACTTTTTAGCGTCAGACACATATGACTGACATGGCGATTAACGTGTTAAAATATCAATGAAATTACTACGCACTTTTCAGACAATCTTATTTTCCTGGCCCTGAATCGATTTTAAATATAATCGATTCATTTCAGTAAACGTTTCAAAATATCTTCAAACACAAACAAGTCAATTCTGTTCCAGAAATAAGTTTGATTTCTTCCAGAAATATATTCTTGGGCGTAAATTCACTGTCGTAACACTTCTTTTTAGCGGTGAGTGGCCCAGATTAATTAATGGTTGCTAATATTAAATCTGGCACGAAGATTTTGTATCACAAACTTAATTTTCAAACAAATCATGGAAGTTTTTTAAACTGCCAGTTAAAAAATTTCTGTTTGATTGTGTGCGAAACACGTGGAAGATAATTTATATCTGCTTTGATAGAGTTAATAGCTTAATTAATGTATATATGTATATATATATATATATTACTTTATACTGCCAAAGCTTTTATCAGTATTTGTATATAAGAAATAATTGTACAAAGTCTTTGGATATAAATGATACATTTTATATCTTAATATTTTGAGCACATGGTTTTGAATTATTTAGAAGAATATTAAATGCTATAATAATTTTAAACAAAACTTACATAAAATCATTTCGATGCAAATTTTACTTAAGCATAATTAATAAAAAATAGTTTTGGTTAATGAAAATTAAGTTTTAAAATTATTTATAACTTATGAATTTGTTATTTTTTGTTTTATATTATAGTTTGTAGGCTTAGTTTCTAAAATTAAAGAACTAACATAAAAATAATTACTAAAAATTACATTTTACTATTTTACGAGATTTTTCTGCTGATTTTACAATTTCACTCATCTAATTGTCTTTTACCAAAATAGATTTTTCAAAATTGCTCACACAAAAATTTGCCAAGTATATTTAGCTTTTGTCTGTGCAAAATATAAACATTAGAGTTATTAAACACAGATATCTTTTTGAGCAAATATTGATGTAACAAAATCTAAATGAGATAAATATTTGTAAATATTTTTATAATAAGCTATTAACTTTAATTATGACTGTAATGATTGAATTTTGAAGAACAAGTTATAACAATAACATTATTCTTTCATTAAGTTTTTGTGATTACATTTGAAATAAATTTTCTAGGCGTTTGCTATTTAAAAATAATTTTAATCGAAAACACATCTATAAATTATATAATTAAAAAAATATGATGATACTCAATAAAATCATTTATGTTTTTAATAAATTAGAGATTTTTGTCAATAGATATCTAAATTAAAAAAAATTATTAAGCCTGAAATGTTCTGACAGGAAAATGTTACTGTCTTAATTTTTTATATAGTTTTGAGTCATCATGCTTACTGAAATTTTCACATTTTTTATATTTATCTACAGTATGAAATGTGGAAAGTAATTATGGCCCTAAAAACTTAATTTCGAAGAACAAATTATAACAAAAACATTATCCTTTTTTCACATTTTTTATATTTATCTACAGTATATAATGTGGAAAGTAATTATGGCCCTAAAAACTTAATTTCGAAGAACAAATTATAACAAAATCATTATCTTTTTTTTAAGTTTTTATTTTGAATGCATATTACATTTTAAGCGATTAAAATAATTTTCTAGGCGTTTAAAAATAATTTTAATCGAAAACACATCTATAAGTTAAATAATTGGAAATTATGATGATAAAATCGTTTATGATTTCAATAAATTGGAGCTTTTTGTATATAGAATTACAAAATTTCATTATGCCTGGAAAATTTTGGAAATTGTTACTGTCTTAATTTTTTATGTAGTTTTGAGTCATCATGTTTACTGATATTTATCTACAGTATAAAATGTGGAAATAAATATTATAACTCTTATGACCGTTTTTCTGCTGAATATAATATTTTAACAATACCTTAAATTTTTATCAGGATTTTCAAATGTAAAATATATTTCTAGTAATAATAACTTCACTAGGAATAATAATTTCTTACAGATATAACTCTTTCAAATTAAGTAACATAGTCTCATAAAATATTTTTGATTATATTTATCTAGTTGCACTATTATTTCAAGACTTACAATTTCTGTACAATAATTATAAAATAAATCCAGACCATATGTTTCTTAATTAGAGCTTTTAATAGGTCATTACCATCAAAATCTCGAACTCCTTCTTTTGTAACTTTAGATAAATAGAGTTTTCACAACCATATGATTCTCTCTTCGACACTTAAATTATTTTTAGAAAACCTAGATTTTCTTGTACTGTTGTAATATTAAATGCAGAACTAATTGCTTGAAAAGTGCCAAGATGAAATCCAGAATCGATCTATAAAAAGTAGTAATTATTAGATATTTTAAATGTCAAGTATATTCAGTAATAACTTTTTTTATTTAATTATAACAATCAGAGTCAAAATGACTCTGTAAGATACAAAGCTGATGTACTAAGGAAACTATAATTGAAATAATATAAAAAATAAAATAAAAATGTTAGTAATAACAAATCATAACAAAAATTAAAACAAGAAGCTTCGCAAAAATTTTTTGCGTAATGTTATCAAGTTGTTTGAGGTAGGGAGACTAGGTATTGCAGTGGTGAACAAATTAAAAAAAAATGCAAGTCGATCCGACTTGTAGTTTTTTTTTTTTTAATTTGTGGCACCGCATTGAAAATATCAATTTGAGAAAAACGTATTTAAAGTTTTTAATATAATGTACTAAATACACCATTTAATTTAATGTACTAAATACACCATGGTGTTCAAAGATGCTGACACATTAAAAAGGACATGTGCATGAGATGTCATAATGAAAAAGAGAGCAGCTGGCATACAATAGCGATGAAAAAAAACGGTTTCAGAGGATCATACATATAGATATATATATATCTATAACTTCGTCAAAAAAATAGATATCGAGATTTTTTTTTAAATAATTCTAAGGTTTTTAGCTTTCATAATATCAAAAAATCTCAAAATCAAAAAAAAAAAAAAAATAAAAACCGAACAACCCCCTTAATACACTATTTGAAAAAGTATCAAATAATCCCTTATATTAGTCCCTCAATTATGCTTCTTTCTAAGAAATTAGTTTTCCTTGAACTTTTCAATCCAACTAAATCACAGGTAAATATTTGATTTAGAAATGCATTTTACTAAAAAGTCAAATATGGCATAATAAAATCTATCTATAAATACAATTGCATTCTACTATAAAAATGTAATCATATAAAATATTTTTATAAACAGACTGAAATTAAAAATTCTGCAAAGCAGCATCAAACATGCAGAACAATATGAGAAATATTCATTTGGATATAATAATAAATTTATTACATTGTTAAGTTTATTTAAACAAAATGTAGAGAAACACAAATTTTTTATTTTGTTCTGAACTCGCCATTGACAATTTTGTTAAGTATCATTTTGTTATTTTTACTTTGAATATCCTTTTCCAGAATATATGAAAATTTCTAACATTCTGGTTCATGGAAAGCAAATATATCTGTAGACGTAAACATATATTTTAAATGATGTATTGATATTTAAATTCGTGTAAAATGCCCATTTCTATTTATTTGGCATTTCAGGCAGCTAATAAATTTCAAAGTAAACTGTGCGTTTCTAAGTGAAAATGTATAATGATGTGTTCACATTTTATTTGTTTTCTCGACAGTGGTATTCGAAAAGATCATGTTTCGGTAGTAAAATAATTATAGCATGTAGTAAAAGTTGAAATTAGATCTATAACAATTTATACTTGGAAAATATTTAACTAAATAAAATATAGACTAAACGATAATCGTAAGAGATAATGTAGTAAAGTTGAAGTTATCTTTATTTAGAGATTGTTAAGAGAGCTTTCACTATAGAAGGTTAATGATTGATGTAATTGAATTTTATAAAATAACAAATAATTACGAATAAATACTACATATTTTTTAACATATTTTTTACCTGGAAATAGGTAGAAAATTCATAGAGATAAATAAATAAAGTTCTAATCTCAAGTACTACGATGATAATTTATTTTGCTGTAATGAGAGCTTGTTTCTGTCTTATTGCTCTAACAAATTGCATAACAATTAAATTTCACTTTCAATGAAATTTAATACATCTAAGAGCAATACCGCCAATCCTGGTGAATGATTCAGAATGACTTTAAAAGTTTTGGCAACATTCCATCGGCTAATGTGACTTCTATCTTGAATGATAGAAATATATAACACATGTCAAGAGCAACAGGTCGGGAAATCATATGTTATATATTGCTTTAATGAAATTCAAACAAAATTATATATATCATATTTAAATTGATTTTATATAAATGAGAAGAATTATGTGTATTTTCAAATTATTCATCAAGACGATTTTTTTTTTAAATTTTGTCACTCATTATATGGGTCCGATGCAGTTTCCATCTCGTTTTATAATTATATATTCATTATGTTAATTTAATGGATTAATATCATTATATAAATTTTGCTCTTACAGTCGTTTATTGAAAATTTTTAAATTTACTTTCATATGCTTTGAAAGAATTTGAAATCAATATAGATCTTGCTAAAATCAACTCTATAATCAAATTAATTCCTATCAGTAAATTTGTTTCTATGATTCCACATCCGTTTATTTATTTATAAAAACCAATTAAATTATTTTAATTTTTTTTTTACTTATTTATTATATTTCAATACAAACTACGTACTCACCCTGTTGCTATGAAGTATTTAGCAACAGGGTAAGTTATGTGAAAGCTTGAATTCAACTAAAGAGAAATAATTATATAAAATATATTAATAATATATTAATATAATATAATAATAATATAAAAATAAAAGTGAAATACTTGTAAAACAAAGTACCAAGAATTTGTTGTTTTTGTGACATTTTTGTCAAAAATATCTTTTGTTAAATTGAGCGTTTTTAAAGGAGTTTGATTAGGCAAAAATTGAGAAAAGCATCTGAACTCTTGTATTAAAATCCAAAGAACTCAGAGTGTTATCTAAGTAATAACGTTTAGTTTTTGACCATAGAACATTACATATTCATTACAATATCAACAATGAAATAAAATACAAGCCTCATTCCAAAACTCAAAAGTACATACTTAGGTCTATTTGTAAAAATGTAATTAAATTTAACTTATTAATGCAAAATATTTAGTGAAGGTGTTTAGTATAATAAATATAAAATAAATCCATAAAACTGGAAGGCACAAGGAGAAGTGTTTTGCACAATTGTATCTTTTTTATAATGAGGAACTTAATGTATTTTTTTTTAATTGACACGACATGTTTTACAAACTGAGCGTAAATAAAATTTTGGGTAAATAAAAACAAAATTGGCAAGGATCAAATTATTGCAAAAGCCAGGCAGATCATTTATTTCAAATCTGACAAACAAAAAAGCAAATTTCAAACCAGACAAATCTGATTATTTATTTCTAAGAAAGATTGTATGTATATGCATGTTTTTTTTTTGTAAAGATGTATATATGTTTGGATCGATAGAAAATTATTAGTTTTTGAAATAGTTAGCTTGAAATACCCTGGGGCCAATTTTCGGATAAAATATTTCTCTGTTCGATCGAGAGTTTGACATATAAAACCTAACTTCACATACGTGTTATCAAAGAGACATCAGAAAGATGCAGTCATAATAAAATTATTTGACGTTTGTGCGTTTTGTAGGTTAGATAATAAATGTGAAACAACTGATTGCACAGAAAATACATATATTTTTGACAGTTAGTTACTACCATCTTATACGAATATAGACCCGTGACATAGCATTACCATATCATTTCTAGTTGGCCCACTAATTATTAAATCTACATAAATAATAAACATTTGAAGATGATTTTGATGTACATGGGAAAGCATGTATATTTATTTTGATCGATTATGTTGTCGAGAAATTGATTATTTCCAACTTTACCAAAAGTTGAAGTTAAGAAATTTTTTTTTTTAATCTTTCAATACCTAAGATATGCGAGAAATGTTTATACAATGTATTATATTTTTGAGAATAATATTGTTTTGAATTGCTGTCATAATTGTTTCAAATTCTAATTTGCTTATGAATTAACTTACTCCAGAGCAACAGAATCGAAAATGAAAATTTTAGTTTAATCTATAAGATACCAATAATAAGTGCCATAGTATTTGAAAACATTTAGAATAGTTATTAATAATCTTCCATCAGTCTTTAGTAATATTGATTATTTCTATTTTTCGAATGTTTAATTACATTACGGAAAGTTCCATCAATTTGCCTTCAACTAGTTCATCATCAGTTTATAATTTCCAAAGCTCATGATTTTTTTAATATATCATTTTGCAAATGATTTTCAATTTGTATAAAAGATAGGTAATCTCATATAATACACAACATACCTCTATTATGATGATATTATAGAGCGCGTGCGTTCGTATTTCCCGCCCGGCCGATGCTATTCTGAGTTCGAGCATCTCCTAAATTGGACGCCAATGCCGCCGACCGAACACTACTAGACATTAGACACTCGAACTACTACTATTGCCGATCGGAAAAACATTTCTGATACTCATGATAATGAAAAAGGGGAAATTTTATTGTAATAGACTCACGATTTAGACTCGATTTGGAGAAATAATAAAGCAAATCTAATTGGCGATCTAAATACTATCTAAACACTATCATCTAAAACAATCAAACAACAAGACAATTGACGATTTTGTATCAAGTAGGGAAAAGTAGGGGGCGGACACCTAAGGTTATTCACAAATAAATCAGAAAATATTTTACGAAATGTTCATTAAATTATGATTTTTGTTAGATAACAAAGTTAGAAATCAAACTAATTTAACAAAACCGCAATCTTTGCTAAAAAGTAATTAATACTATCAATCAAGCTTTGGTAACAAAAAATATGATTTTAAACAGTGGCACCTAGTACCGGACATTTCAAAATAACCTGCATTGATCACATATGTAGCCATCTCCACACTTTGGAATGTTTGCACATGTGTCTTTGACGAATATTCTTAGATATTGCAAAAAAACACTATTTACCGATGCTCTCAGCTGGAGCATTCATCATAAGATTTTCATTCGTTGACTAGATAAACAAGAATGGGGGTATGTTGTGACCGTTAGCACTCAGACAGAACAAAATTCAATAATTGGAATAAATTACGTAAATTCTTATAAAAAATATCAATATGTTTACTGTCTGGCACAAAGGGACGACTTAGTGTCCGGTGCTAAGGGACAGACATTTTCGTTAATTTGGTGGCACCTACTAAAATTGGTTAAAAAATTTAATAATATTTTACCATTTTACGGATACCAATCAAGTACAACTTTTATATTTCCATGCCACTCAAATGTAAATGCATAAATATGCTAGAATTACTTCCATTGATATTTAGGTGACGCCGTGATTTTGCGCCTAAAACAGAAAATGGTTGCTCTCGCCGTGACCGTGTGCGTCACAGGCGAGGCTTGGCACGTGATCCGGTAATTGTGTGCCCCCCATGCCCCTTTCACTTGTATTTTGAAATGAAAAGATTTATACTCGCTTAAATAATACGTATTAAACAGAGTGTCCGTGTTTGAGCCGTCCGGCGTTACGGGACTTTCCCCTATGAGATCAATCTAGTGTCTATTAACAACTACAATGTGTAGTATTACGCATTAATAGTATTTATCTCATTTTAACTATATATTTATATAGAAATGATGGTGGACTCAGGCAGGTTACTGGTGTGTAAAAATCATATATAATTTCATTTTTTTATATTTTACTTTCCAAACTTCTGCTTCCACGTTTTCTTGGTCTGTTAATATTAAATCTCTTCTATCATAGAATTTTGAGTATGTTTTTGCGTAGTATGACTTGCCCAAATTACCAATTAGTTTCCTTAGCATCTAAAAAATGTACTCTTGTACTCTTGTTGATTATATTTAAATTTCAAGTACAAAATACATTATCATTATTTTTCGTTTACGAATCAAAATAGTTTAATAAACTTTGGAGAAATCCAAAATATGTCCTATCAAATAAAGAAAGATCAACATAGATTCTCCTGAATTTAACTCTCTAGTTAATAACGGGTTAAATCAATCAAATTATTTTTTTTTCTTTTTCTCAGATGCAAGGAGTTGTGTGACGTGCGACAAGGTGCTGGAGGAGTTGGAAAAAATCGACGACGACACTGATAAGTTCGGAGTTGACTTCGTGAAGATAAACGACAAACGACTCGCCAAGCAGTACGGCATCAAGAACTTCCCGGCTCTGACGTACTTCCGCGAGAAAGAACCGATCATTTACGATGGTGAGGAGGAAAATTATCACAAATTTGAAAAATCACTCCAATTGACGAAAGTCCACAATTAGCTTGAAATTTGATTCACCATCCAAATGAACTAAAGAAAAATTTGGTTTCAATTAGAATTATTAGCCAACTTAATGCAAGGCCAAATTATGATTCGAATTTGAATTAACACTCAATTTGTCCCAACCCTAATATAAGCTTCAAATTTAGAATAACATTCAAATTAATTTAATCAGTCCAATTAATCCACGACTCAAATCTGATTCTGAATTCCATTTCAAACGTATGACCAAATAGGCCAAAACTCGGATAAAATACAAGTGTTACCATAATGCTATGTCATGGGTCTATCTTCGTATGAGTTGGTAATAACGAACTGGTAAAAACCTATGTTATTACTGTGCGATCAGACATTTTCCACACAAAACCTAACTTTACGTATGTGTTATCAAGGAGACATAAGAAAGTTGTACTTACGAAAAAAGGGTTATTTGATCGTTGTGCGTTTTGTAGGTTAGATTTTATACCTAACCAACTCATACGAAGATAGAGAACATAGAATTATCATAATATTTCTATTTTATCCGAGAATTGGCCCCTGAATTTTTATTCCAATTTTAATTATAATATAGAATGATTATAAGAACTGATAGTATATACAATTTTAAAATATATATTACTCTGCTTCAAATTTGAATTCAGATATAACATATATTATCTGTTATTTCAACTGATTTATCAACAAAAAATCAATTTTAATTATACTTTATCAAAAATGTATATATGCTAACATAAGTCTACGACCCTTTTTCATAAATTTACTGAAATTTTAAAAAGACTGGCAATTCATTACAGTATTTGGAAATTATTATATCGATTGAGGATATGACTTTTAAAAGACTTCTGTAATGTTTTTGGCGTTAATTTATTATTTAAAATTGATTATTTTCTTGATCGATGTAAATACCATTTATTTCCCAAATTCGATAATGCAGATGAAATGAATGTTGGTCGATTTATCAAATTCCCCTCTTAATACTACATTTACAAATTATATTGAATTTATATGAAATTCATATCAAACTGTTAAACGGTCGAGCATATGACTTTTAAAAGCCATTTATAATGATTCTGGCGCTAATTAATTGCTTAAAATTGATTTTTTCTTGACCAATGTAAACACCACCTCAATACCACAAATATCATTATGGTCTTTATAAAATGATTTTTAAATTTTGACATATTTTTGTTACGATATATTACAATAACAAAATCTTAATCTAAAATTAAAAGAAATTCTTAATCCCAAAAATAGATGTTTACTCACAATCAGTAAATTGGATGCAAATTGTATTCTCAATAACAAATTCAATATTATTGTGTTTTGCTCTAAATATTATTTATCTTTGTAGTATTTTTTTAATATACGAGGTCTGTTCAAAAAGTACCCGGAATTTCGTTTTTTCAAAAAATATTTATTTATTCGTCTACATTAATGTGGTCCCCTTCAAAGTAGTCCCCCCAGATATAATACACTTATGCCAGCGTTTTTTCCAATTTTCGAAGCACCCTTGATATTCATTTTTGATATGTCCTTGAGCACTCTCAGCGATTTTCTTCAATCGAGGAAAACCGCCGTTCCTTTCATGGGTCTCTTCAACTTTGGGAATAGGAAAAAGTCACACGGAGCCATATCTGGTGAATTTTGCACTTTGCAACACTTTATTTCATTTTTTACGCAAAATTTAATACAAATTCTTTGACTTTTCAATTTTCCATTGTAAAAATCGCCGAGCTCAGAAAAACACGTCGAACCTTAGCGACTACCACGAAAAGTAAACAGTGAATATAGCTGAAAATTTCATCATACTTTAGGGCATGTATACCAACACCATAAAAAAAAATTGACAATCAGACACTCAGACCCGCGAAAATTTAATTATTAGTAATTCCGGGTACTTTTTGAAACACACCTCGTATGA
>NW_020539725.1:70475411-70501738 GCF_003426905.1 Ctenocephalides felis
AAATACCGCTCAATATCATTCTTATCTATTTTAATCAAATCTTAATGCATTTATTATCATTTACATACAAATCATAGTGCACTTGTTATATACAAAACAAATATATCAGTATCACAAAAAAACCAAACTGCCAATTTTTAAAAAAGTCTAATTTTTATTAAACGCATCAAACATTCAGAGTATACAATTATTTTTGATATTTAGTAGTAAATTAAATTTAATGTTATCGAGTTTTCGTAAAAGATGGCGAAAGGTCCAACATTCGGAATTCGTTTTATACAAAAGTTGCATGCAACATGCTGTCCAAATTTAGCCGTCAACAAGGAAGTTGCGTACAGGACAAGTATATTGTTATTGACATACTTGAGTTACCACAGCGTTCATGTTACACATAAAAGACCAATATCGGTTGTGAAAAATGTGCTGCCAGGAATTGTTCAGAAGTTACACCTGATGGCAGTTTATCAGCAGGCCAAATGGCAAGTGATCCACATTGGTGCGAATGGGCTCCTTTTGATTCCCCAATATTAAAGCACTTTTTGGAATACTTGATTCATCATTTCTATTGTGTACGCTTTTTGCAATGTTTTTTCTGTTTCGTTGCCCGAAAGAGTCCGGTTAAGGTATTTTCTTACCATAGGAATGATTCTAACGGGAATATTCTGCTACTTATTTGGGTTTGCTTCGAACCATCAATGCATCAACTATGGTACTTCATTGTCGTCCAGTTTTTGCAGGGATAGCTCAATCTACCCGGTTTTCCCAGCGTGGTGACTCTTGTGGCCGATGGTGCGGAAAAGCTAAACGAGGACTTATTTTCGGAAATATGGAATTCACATACGCCTATAGGAAATATTTTAGGCACTCTGATAGCTGCTCATTACACATCGAAGGAGATTGGTCTTTGTCATTTTTAATTCCCCGGCGCCATCACTTGCCTCGTAGCTATTTTGATTTTCATATTCTTGGTGGATCACCCAGAAAACGTTGATATAGAAATAGATGCTGGTACTGAAGAGCATGCAGAAGCCGAAGGACATAAAGCAATTAGTTTCTTAGGAGCCCTTCGTATTTCTGGAGTCGTCGAATACGCACTGACCTTGTTCTTCTCCAAACTGGTCAGCTATACATTTTTATACTGGTTGCCGAATTATATCCACAACTCGACCACTTTGGGCGCGAAGAAAAGCGCGGATTTGTCAACCTTATTCGATGTAGGCGGAATAGCAGGTGCTATTTTGGCTGGATTGATTTCTGATCTATCTGGAAGATCTGCTTTAACTTGTGCTGGCATGTTGATTATAGCAGTTCCTACGATGCTTGTTTACCAAAAATGGGGTTCGATTAATATAGCGATGAACATTGGAATGCTGCTATTGGCCGGAGCTTTGGTGAACGGACCATATGCCCTTATCACCACATCAGTTAGTGCTGAATTGGGAGCTAAAACCAAGGGTGATTCTAGTGCATTAGCAACAATAACTGCGATAATTGATGGAACAGGATCTTTTGGAGCGGCTGTAGGGCCACTTTTGGCAGGAGTCGTCAGCCAAGGAGGATGGGAAAGAGTTTTCTATATGTTGGTGACAGCTGATGTTTTGGCACTCTTGATGCTCACTCGCTTGGTGATAAAGGATTGCCGCAAGAAAAAAGAATAATTGATCTTACAATTGTTTAAAAAATATTTATTATAATATATTTATTCTTTTTTTAATTTATTGTTTTTTTGGTTTGCATTAAAATACTTTATTTCAGTGAATTGAAACAAAATACGGGTTTTACCAATAGGGACACAATCGACCTCAGAACAAGTAAAGTTTGAATTTTTTTATTAATGCTATTTTAAAGTAGGGGGCAAATGATGTGTAACCGGCCATCGCCTAAAATCGGTCGACTTCAAGATTGCGAGATGAACTGCCATATTTTCAAATTTAAAACGATTTTTTTTGTTTTTGGTTATTTTGGTTCTGAGCACTGTTTTTTAATTTATGACACCTGAATTCAAGTTGGAAGTATACGTAATTTCTAAGTTAGATTCAAAAGTATTTTTAAAAACAGTTTTTAAATAATTTTTGGGCCATAATTGATCACCAAATTCTTTACACTGACAAGGTGTAAAGAATAAAAAATAATAGAAAAAAAAAACAAAACAGGCAAATTTACAGGAAGAATATTTAATTGACAATTATGACATAAAATAGACTAATGGTATGGCAACGCTGAGTTACGGTTCCATTTTTTTATAAAAATGGTACTAAAATCTGTCAAAATGATAAGCGGTTGCTGTGCGTTCAGGCGTTTTACACATAAATTGTATCTTCTCGCACGTGTTATTATGACACATCACAGAGATGCATCAATTATAAATTTTTTTGACGTGTGTGCGTTTTTTTAAGTCAGTTTTTTATAAGTTGAACGCCTGACTGCACCGCAACTATATAGCATTTTGACAGCTTTTAGCACCATTTTATATAAAAAAAAAGTAACATCATAGCCTTGCCATAAAATTGGTATATTTTACGACAGAATCGTCCCATAGATTGATAGTTGTTCTAATTCTAATGATTTTTTTTTGACAAAGTTCTATATGAGGTGCAGTGTGATTTTTGTTAAAAATGTTACCATAAAATAGGTCATTCAAACAGAATTTATATTTTAAGAAACAATGAGTATATTTATAATTAATTGAACAGAAATACCCATAAAATTTGTGATATCTAAAAGAGTTAATTATTTTTTTGTTTATTATGTTTACCAATATAATTTTAGTTTGATGGAATAAGAATTGATTATCCAACAGCACAAATTTCTTCTTATCTTTCTCACAAAATAAAAATTAATCAAATGGAAAATAACCGTTTAGCCAAAATAGCAAAAGATTTTTTGTTTATCGTAAACAACGAGAATTTTAGAGATTATTGTACTGGTCACAGGTCACATTATTATAGGAAAGTTTGGCGATATATTTGTAAAATGAACTTTTTGTTATAATATATGATAATACAAATCCATAGTAAATATTGTGTGGTTATGATAGATTCCATAACATTTGCAAAATAAATAAATACGGCAATAGAAGTAATAATATTTTTACCAAAAATATGACCAATATTATGGCAAGGCTATGTAACGATGTGTTCCATATAAAATTGTACTAAAAGCTGTTAAAATTCTATGTGGTTTGATCAGGCGTTTATTTATCCATACTCTAGATTCCATAATATTTGGAAAATAAAAAAATGGCGATAGAAGTAATATTATTTTTACAAAAAATGTGCGCCTGACCAATATTATGACAAAGCTATGCTACGATGTGTTTCATATAAAATGGTACTAAAAGCTGACAAAACGCTATGTGGTTGCAGTTTGATCAGACGTTTATTTATTCGTATTCTAGATTCCTTAACATTTGCAAAATAAATAAATATGGTGGTAAAAGTAATATTATTTTTACCAAAAATGTGACCAATATTATGGCAAGGCTATGTTAAGCTGCTTTTTTTATATCAAATAGTACTAAAAGCTGTCAAAAATGCTTTGCTGTTCGATCAGGCTGTTCTCGTATATATTATCATGACACATCAGAAAGATGCAATTTTGATAAGATTCCTTTTTTATCGTTTGTGCATTTTTTAGGTTAGGTTTGATATTAAAAGCGCCTGACTGGACAGCACCACTCAGCATTTTGACAGTTTTTAGTACCATTTTATATGAAAAATGCAACGTAACATAGCTTTGCCATAACGTTGGTTTATTTTATGATATATTTAATGTGTTTTTTGTTAATGCAATTTTTGTCATTTTTTACATTTTCAATACAAAACAAAATATTAAATTTCCCTTCCCCCAATATTTTATTATCTTTAGTTTGATTTTGGCAAGTTTACTTACAATTTTTTCCAAACTTTTTTTTTACTGCAACAGATATTGATTATTATTATTTAACCTACGTGAATATTTGCTATTTTTTTAGATTTTATTATCATAATTATATTTAATTGCGTCGTTTAGATAATTATTATTAGACCACATGGTAATAAGTTGATACTACAGGTCAACAACGAATCTTGACATTGAACCTCTTTCATTTTTTCTGTTTATTTAATTTTGACGTCAATATCCAAAAATTAATTTGGACTCTTGTATTTCCTAGTATTGTTAATTAAAAATTCTTAATCCTGGGGTAATAAATAGTGCCAATAGAAGAAAGAAGTGTTAAGGCTATACAAGAAATTTTTTGTTGGTAAATTGACCGATTTTTGATAAACTCATTTGATTTTGATTAGTCTAGTTATATTTTAATAAAAATGGAAATTTGACATTGAACCTTTCTGATTTTTTTGTTTATTTAATTTTGACGTCAATATCCAAGAATAAATTTTGACTTTTGTATTTCTTACTATTGTTAATTGAAAATTCTAATTCCTGGGGTGATAAATAGTGACTATAAAAGAAAGAAGTGTTAAGGTTATACAAAACTTTTTTATTGGTTAATTGACATATAAATTCATTTGCTTTTGATTTGTGTAGTTGTATTTTAATGAAAATTAATCTATTTGGGCTTTCGATTTGTGCTTAAATCTTTATTCTACACAAAACATATCTCCTACATAAATCAAATTTCAGCTATATAAATTGTCCTAGTATTTTTCAACTCCTTTTAAGAGCAGATAAATGCAATATTTGTTAAAATATCCTACTTTTTTTTAAAATAAATCGGTCATTTTTAGGTTCAAGAACAAAACTAGAAATATGTGGCATTACATTATATTAGACAAATGACTAAAAATACCCATTTTCTTAAATAATTCAAATAAATTACTTGATTACTACTGTAATCGTTAATTAGTTTCAATGTCAACATTGACGTTTTTTTTGTATTTTTGTTACATAATCTAGAGTTGTAAAATAATTTCTTTAATACATCTACTAATGATTAAGTAGTCACGTTTTATGATTTTGTAGATTTTAACATTTCGTGCTGTGAGATAAATTAATATTTTTGCAAATCACTTCCCGTATACATTTTTTTTAAGATTTTGTAAAAGAATTTCAAATAATTTTGAATAATGATGCTTGTATCACGATTAGCTATTGAAAATAAGATACTATTGAAATTACCTTGAATTTTGATTTTTTTATGATTTGCCAGAAATTTAAATTTATTATAAATTGGTTGGTTAAAAATATTAAAAAAGCATCTGTGTATAAAATTGACCATAAAATTAAATTAAATATATATGTGTGCTAAAATTTACCAGTCATCAATTTTTTCTTATAAAAACGGTTGCACCAAAAATTCAACAACCATTTGATATTCTTTATGTTTATCGTTGCAGCAATGCCCCCAAAGGCTTGTTTCACTTGAAGTCATATTTGCATCGTTTTTTTTTTTTTTCAAATAAAAACTGATATAAAAACTGATATCAATAATGATCAGTAATTGATTTATTGATTGATTGAATGCACTATGTAACTTTAATTTACAAATGATTCATCCATCAAAACTAAATGTTTCATATTATCTAAACACGCGAATCGTGAATTATCTGTATGATTTTATTAAATAGTAAATAATTACTTTTTAATTCATACTGTATATTCATATGTTGATTATTTGTACTAAATGTTTTTCTACTAACTACTTTTTAATTTATATTGCAAATTCATATTCTAATAATTCCTATAGAATGTTGTTCTGCAGTAAGTGTTTGAAAGGTTTATCTTCAAGTATGTTTTTATTTCCCAAGAATAATAATGAAAAGGGAAATAACTCATCGAACAAAATAAAACACTTATGCTAAAAATAAGTACATTGATTTACTCATCATTATCAAAAACGGATGTTTTTGATCGTACCTTCTCTGTATTCAAATAAGTGCACTTCAAATCCTCTTCTCCCCAAAAAACATGCTGCCAGAGAACCTACCTGGAAAATTAAAAAACATTGTTATTAATATTTTTATGACTTGTTTCATATTAAATACGGTTTAAAAATTTACTGAATTAAATTAAGTACTATAAAAATAGATTTATAGACCAATTGTTGATTTGAGGAGAAATATCCTTTTAATAGCCTATAGAATTGTTATCTTATGATTGATGTTAAAAAATGAAATAAAAAATAATTTTCTATTTAGTTTTGAAATATTTTGGCTTTATTATTAATACTTGGGTCACTTTTTCACATATATAGCTAAATCGAGATGGCAATAATGTTTTAATCAATATTGATGGAAATCTTGAGGTAGATTCTTGAAGCATTTTGTATTATGATAACATGCGAAATGAATAATTTAGAAGAACTTTAAAATTTTGAGCTTGAGTATCAATTGAGAATTAATTAACATGATTCGAATATTTTTTGTACGTTGCATATTAAAACATACAAATTTCTAATGTACATACTATTTAGTCGCACACACAATTTATTTTAAATTCTTGAACAAAAATCAGAACTGCATATCATACATGCTGTTGTTCACAATATTTATATTTAGTACTATCGCTTTTAGAAGGCAACTCAACGGTCGACCTTCCTAATTTTATTGCACCAATGCCCAAAAATTGTATTTCTTCTTAATAAATAATTCTTATTTATTATTATTATCTATAGATCAAGTTATTTTTTTGATCAAAATCAGATTTATATTTTCAAGTAAAAACCGGTTTCACTACTGCTTGATATCAGTTTGCTCTAGACGGGAATTAAAACTAACGCCTAAAATTTTCATACAACTTTTTTGTTTTTTTTATATTTCTATTTTAATTTTATACTTAACACCAAACTCATACTATTCACATATAATCTTGAAAAAATAATATATGTTATTATTTGCAATCATAAAAATAAAACACACACGTAATACTAATATTTGCATAAAAAATATGTCATTAGCTTTACTTAGAAAAATAATAGAATAGATAAAATAATCCCTCGCAGAAATTGATTATTAATTAGAAGAAATTAATTTTATGTCTTCTTGACGTCTCAAGTTATTCTGAATCACTTGGCTATAAAAGAATTATAGATTGCAAACACTGCCGCTTTATCATTACTTCAATTTTAGTTCTTTGCGCTCTCCATAGGGGTGCCACTAACCGTAGCATGTAAATGAACCTCTAATCTAAAATAATCCCTGACAGAAATTGGTTTTCACCAGAAAATTCGATTTGCTAATTATGTCTTGTTGACATTTCAAGTTATTCTGAATCTTTTGACTATAAAAGAATTATAAAATAGATCACAGACACTGCCGCTTTATCATTTCTTCAATTTTAATTCTTTGCGCTCTCCATAGAGGCGCAACTAACTGTAGCACGTAAATGAACCCCTAGGTCTTAGAAATGATAAACCTGATCAATTTGAATATATGAAATGATGGGAACAAAATGTTACACGTATAAAATATATTTCCAACAAAATCACAAATGTTTTCATAAAAATAATTAAAAAAAATTAAACGTTCAAAGTACATGTATTATAACTAGAGAATTAGTTCTTCAAAAGGAGTAATGAATTTGGACAGAGTAAACTCTCTCTCTTGAGTGTGAAAAACACTAAAACAGAGTAAAGCACATTTGTTCTGTTAAGTAGATTTTTTTTAAAAAATTACTAACCAAACCTCCTCCAACAATTGCCACACTTTTGGGTTTACTTTTATTTTGAGTACTAACTACACCCATTTTAAACTATTTTTAAAAAAACTTCTAATTTTTTATATTTCTATTATTTATTATCACAGATACAACTATTAACAATATTATTTAAAAAAAATATGTTACAAATATTACGTTATTATTACGTCTACCCCGACCGAAGGCTTTCGTGATAATGGCAAATTACAATTTACATATGTCAGAATTTGCACTGATAATTGTCACAAAAACCGCGGATTGTAATCAGTGCTTGAAACTGACTAAAGTGATATGGATTTTTTTTTTAGAATTATAGCCATATATAAGATTCAGTTTGTTAATGAAGGAAAATTCCATACTTGAAATAATTCAGGTGAATTGGTAATAGAAATTGTGCGAGAAAGCTTCGAAGATCGACTTGATTAGATAACAAAAAATTGAATGAAAATTGAATTGAATGATAATAGAAAACAGTTTCGTTTTGAAGTATTTTATTATGATGAACTAATTTGAATCTGAATTATTTTTAAATTTGGGTGTGAAATGTGGAAGGCTGAAATTTTGCCCTAAAACAATTTTCATCAACTTCTCGATATGTATACGTCTCTTCGATACAATTTTCAACTGTTTATTTTGATAATACAAAAGGCCATTTTTTTAATAAAATTGAAATTGTTATCGTACTGTTATTGTACGGGTTTATCTTTGTATGATTTTTTAGTAACAAACTGTTCAAAAGCGTTGTAATTGCTGTACCATTAGGCGTTTTACACATTTTACGTATGCTTTTATAGATCAGAAAGTTGCACTTATGATAAAATTGTTATTTAACGTTTGTGCGTTTTATAGGTTAGGTTTTATGTGTAAAACGCCTAAAAAGCTTTTTGACAGTATGTTACTACTAACTTACACGAATATAGACCCGTAACAAAGCATTACCATAACATTTCTATACTATTCTCACGTAAATATTTTTAAGTATGTTGGTTTTTGAAATTGGTATATTATATGTCAAAGTAACGTCAGTCATGTATTTTTCATGCAAATATCAGTTTTACGTATATTTTATTGTTATGATAGCAATAATAATTATTTTGTTAAGATTATTTATAGATATTCATTCATAAATACACACTCATACAATTTTTTTGATATAGTGTAAATACAATTTTATTTATATTATTAACTTCCTGAAGGAGAAGTTTATGTTTTCATCAAAAAATCCGACTTGCTAATTTTATGTTTTCTCGACGTTTCAAGCCATTCTGAATCGAATGAGACCAAATTTGGAAAAAGTATGTGTGTGTGTGTGTATGTGAACAGATTTTTTAGGGCCGATTCAAAAAATTTGGAAGCCATTCGATGTATCTCGACGAGGACTATCGTTTGTCAGTTTTATGGGACGATCGGCCGAGACGTTTCTTTATAAATAGCAGAAAAGTGAAAAAAATTTCGTCTACGTTTTAGCCCGCAATTCTGAATCGATTATAAAAATTCAAAAATCGTTCGAAAGATATTGATTGGAAATCGTGCTGATTAGTTTTTGGCAAAGATCGGCCGGGCCGTTTTCTTGTAATGAAGTGTTGAAAATGTTTTTTCGACGATTTTCATTTTTATTTTTTGACGGTAAATACTATAGTCTTCTAGATCATACTAAAATATTACGGCCCTACGACAATTGGTTAACTTTGAAAATTCGTCAAAGTTTGCAAAAATTGGTATCGTTTTTTTGGCATTTGTCAAAATTAGACCTTTCATCGATGTTTTCTCAAAAACGCCTGAACCGATTTCAGAAATTTGATAGCCAATCGATGTATTTCGATGTGGATAATCTTTTCTCAGTTTTGTGTGACGATCGGCTGAGCCGTTTCTTTGTAAATAGCGAAAAGGTGAAAAAATTTCCTCCACGTTTTGGCTGGGAATGATACTGATTAGTTTTTATTAGGCAAAAAAATGTCTTCGTATGAACCTTTTTGCAATAGATATCATCGTCTTATAAAACATACTAAAATGTTACGGCCCTACGACAAATAGTTTAATGTTAAAAATTAATCAAAGTTTAAGAAAATATTATAGTCAAAGATTGTGTCAAAATACTTTTGTGATGTGATGACTCAAACATTAATAATTCATTAAAATTTAAAATATTATACTACAATTTTAAGGCATACAAACACGTATCTGTGCAATATAATTAATATAATTACAGATAATTTAAATGTGTTTGAGAAAATTCTATTTGAAATGGTAATTCTTAAATATTTCGGGGCGTTCATGCATCTTGCTTCAAAGCTATATGCCACTTTCAACTAGTTTGTTTTTTATTTTTAGAACATTATTATTTGGTGAAAAATTAAAGAAAAATATGGTTTTCCTTTTTCATGACTTTGCAAAATCGCATAAAATACATGCCTCTAGAGAAATATACTCTTTAATTCAATAATAACCATATAGTATTACAATATAAAACAACCTAAATATATGCATTTTTTTATAAGCACCATCAATATTCTTTCCCAACTAAATAATCAAACGGCAGCCTATTAAACCAATATTGTTTCAAAACCAGCAATCATTTCTGCCACATGTACCAACTCCCAATACTACTACATACCCACTCCCCCACTCCCCTTGCCCCTCATCACCTCCCGTCGCGATCCGTCGGTCTGCCGGCCGTCCAGGAATAGAATCATCCTGAGTCAACCTTCCTTCAGACACACGTGTCCCCAATATGGATCAGCCGCTCTCTTTTGGATGAGCGAATCTCAGTAGTAGAAACGCGGCCGCCGTGCGCGTAACTGACGAACCAGGAAAAGGGACGGTAAAGGGAAAGTCAAAGGCGGTGAAGTGGGAAAAACGTCTCCTGATCTGGCCTGGTTACATATCGTCGTTAATAATCTCTTACCCTTTGTCCCTCTTACCATCGTATCTCTTTGTAAATCTTACCACGAAGAGACTCCAAGGCGATGTGGACCAGACGCGGCCTGGTCTGGCTGCTGCTGCTGGTGACAATGTTCACCGCGGGCCAGATCGATGCCAAAAAGAGCAGTAGTAGCTCAGGGAAAGGGGATGATGTCAAGGCTGGAGCCAAGGACCCGGTTATTGAGGAGGTCACTTCGAAGCAACTGGAGAGGCTGCTGAACGACAAGGATTTTGTAGCTGTGTTTTGGTGTGAGTGATGAAGGATATTGAAATTTATCCAAAATTGATAAGATAAAGTTGACTTTGTTGTTGCAATTTTGTGTATAAGTGATTTTTAGTGACAAGTGTACAAAGCAAATGTGTCTGCGTTGTCTACAAGCCCTGACCTTGATGCCTTGATATATTCTTGATCGATGATTCATTAACCCAATTGGATTTTTTTCTTACATTTTGACCAAATTCCACGATCACCAAAATTTTTCCTAAAATACTATAAATTAAATAATAAATTGATTTTTTTGAACAATCTTTCTGGTAGCCGGTCGTCGACATAGTCGATCTAAATTGGATTCCAAATTTTAAAATGATATCAAGTAAATAATTAATAGATTTTTTTTGGACAATGTGCGTTAATTCATGATGCTGGTAGGCACTTAGTCGAATTAAATCGTATATCAAATTTAAAAATTTTATTAAATAGATAATACAAGAATTTTGTTGGATAATGTGCGATCATTCATGTTCTGATAGTAAATCGAATACCAAATTCTAAAATACTGTTAAATAAATAATGAATATATTATTTTTTTTAAAAAATCTGCTTTCATGATTTTGATAGGGCATAGAATACCAAATTTTAAAATAATTTAAACAAATAATAAACGGATTTATCTGGACCGTGGGCGATCTTCTATGATTCTAGTAGCCATTTGTTCATTTTAATACTACTAAGTAGATGAAAAATGGATTTTTTCATGGATTCAATATTTCGGATAAACAATCTTTTATGATTCTGACTGCTACTTACTCGTTCTAATTAGGATTCCAAATTTTCAAAATACTACAAAATAATTAAGAAATTTCTGACCATGGGCGATTTTTCATAATTATCGTAGCCAACCATTTCCTCGTGATTATTTTAGTAAAGTTTTTGATTGAAATTTAATTAAGTTTTCATGCTCAAAGATAAATATTACCAGTTTTTCATATTTAAAACAAATCAAACTAAAATTTCGATTTTTTAAATAAATTTTGACTGAAATTAATTAATTTGTTACATAACTGGAGTTATGATGAAGAAAAAACGATTTGGTTCTTACTATTTTTAACATTAATTCTTGCTTCTATTTTGTGAAAATAGACGATTCACCATTTTTATTCACAACATTTCGTTCTCAACTCTATTTTCTAAAAAATAATAAATAGATATTTAGGTGCATTCTTTTATGATGCTGATAGCCTCAACTGCATTTCTAAATTTTGATATCGATTTAGTCCATTTCTCTTAAGTATTACATAATCATCAGCTGTTTTTCAAATATTACAAATTCTGCAAAAATGTAATATTTTCAAAAAAAAATCCAACCCACTTCAAATGATAAAAAAATTGTCCTGGTTTTGTTTGATAAACTTAGTGATATTATAATAAACTGCAATTAATACTAAATAAATTAAATAAAAATCACTTTTAAGAAAAGTTGCATTCTAAAATGGCGCCCCGATCTACCTCGATAAATCCAGTTAACCTACTTAAATTTTCGACATCAATCGCGTTTTGTGCTATAAACTTTACTTTATTTCATGGCTAATTTTATAAATAAAGTGCTGAACTAAAGGCCACCACATTCAATGTAGTGCGATCCGAATTTAATTTAAAAATAGTCCAAAAAGCCCACCTTACATAACATTCAGCAGAAGGCTTGTAAGTTTTCTCAAGTGTCTCTACTAAATGTGTTCGCCAAATATTCAACTCGAGCTGTTATATACTATCATGATAGTATATAGCAAAAAGTTATATATATTTAATTTTGTGTGTCTTACCAATGAGAGAAGTATTTGTGTCTATTGTTGTGGATACAGGACGAGCTAGAAGCCTTGGGTTATTCTTAGGTTTGAAAAATTTCACAAAATCAGTTTGTTTTTTTGAAATTCGATCTAACAGGAGGAGAATGTAAGTCGCTTTCTTATGAAACATACTTGAGAAATATATATATATATATATATATATATATATATATATATATAATATATGACACAGTTGATGACACAGCACCACATACAAAAAGTTAAAATTTTAGAGAAAATTAATTTTTTCTATGTTTTGACATATAATTTTATGGATTCATCAGTGGATATGAAATTTATATAGTAACACAAAAAATTTTAGTAATTGTGGAAAAATTAGTGTTTGTAGTAGTTATATTCGAGACAAAATCAAAGTATGTATTAATACATACATATCTAACAAAGCTCCCAAAACATTTCCGAAACTTTTTATTAATTTATAATTATGATTTATATTTTTACAATCATAGTAAATGTTTCTATCAAGGCTAGTTTGGTACTATTACATACAAATTCGGATAAAATCAGTTACTTATATAATACAAAAATTGTATGTTTAATTTGCACACTGATGTCGACATAAGATTATATAACAAAACGTGTAGTTAAATAAAAATACCAAAAAACCTGTCATGTTCATATTTTAAATGTCCAATATATGTATAAGCAAAAGCTTAAAAAGATTTTCAACCACAATATTTTTCTTGACATTTTTCTATCAAACTGTCATTTTTATCTTGTTTTAAAATATGAAATAAATGGTTTTAATTGAGAGCATGAAAGATGATTAATTAGAACTCGATATTTACTAATTGTTGTTTATTTTTCAACAATATTTTTATAATGCGTAATATTTGTATCGATAATTACTTCCTCTATTTTTGAATTAAAAATATTACTCATATAGCAGAGTAATTATTGATAAATCATCTTTTTCAAAGACAGCTTTAAAAATTTTAAAAATCTAGTGAAGTTTTTGTACATTTTCTGAACCTATTAAATAGAATTCTATGTTTACACAGATTTTTTTTTAATTTGATTTTATTAAATTTATGATAGGCACAATATTTAAATTGTTTTTATTTTGTTCAGAATCATTAGTTTACAAATATTCATTTTTCTGGAGCCCTTAATAACTTTGAATTATTTCTATGCTATACAAAGCCTTAACAAAATAACGTCGAATTTCACTGAATTGAGAAAATTATTTTTAACTAGTATATTAATTTATAAATATAATGTCAAACATAAATAATAATGCCCAAGAATAAACATTATTTATCTTTATACAAACAGCGCAATTATTAAGACACCACATAAATCATTACAAAATATCATACTACTTATTATAACATTCAAAAATGATATTTTTTACGTTTAGCAGATTTTTGTTTCTCTAAACTCTTACTTCTTTCTTCAAATTACTATAATAAGTTCATCTCAACATATTTTAATTAGCTCGTTTTATGATTATATTTGCTAATTATCTTTGGATTAAAAAAATCCTCAGTGAGAATTTAAATATATCAAAAAAGCATTAGTTAAAAATTTAGAATTTTATAATAATTTTATTATGAATTAATAGATTATTTAAAATCCATTAATTCATTATAAGTTTATATAAAAATTTATCACAACAGTGTAGTATTGAATTAATTTAAAGGCAATAATAATTAAATGCACTATTCTATACCAATAATGATATAAATACAAATCTTAATATGAATATAGTCAAAAACCTCAAAGAGGTTAAATCAATTCGAAATTTATTCGAAATTGGAATTAGGTTTTGAAGTATATTATTCGTTTTATCAAATACTATTCAAATTGTATGTACTTAGATATACTTATGAATAATTTTCTGTCTTGTGTTTAAATTTGGCATATTTTCTGGTGTTTAAATTTGGCATATATTCCTCGTGGTTAAACAATAATTCGTAAAAGTTATGAGATTCGAATATAAAAAAATTATAAATCATGTGAAAATTATTTTTCCAAAATTACCTATATTTTATGTTATCTATTATATAAAAATAAGTCGGGGTTCCTTCCTGACGATATAACTCCAGAACGCACAAACCGATTTTGCATTCGTTGGAGAGGTCTCGGACTCCGTGAGGTTTATAGCAAAGAAAATTGAAGAAAGATTTCAAAAGAAAAGCAGAAAACACTTTCTTTTTCACATACAGCGTCATCTCTGATACTTAGCATATACTACAAACTAATATATTTTGTTTGACTGCTACTCATTCGTTTGACAGCTACTCATTGTTGTCTGCTCAGTTAATTTCATGTGACAAACCGGCATTGTGTTCACTGTGAAATTGTGCAAAAAATGTAAAAAATAAGTTATTCGTTTCCTAACATTTCAATTGGAAACCATCAAATAAATCACGTGTATTGTGCAAATTTTTAATCAATTTCAACAGCAGGCAATTTTTTTCTTCATCTTTTAATCACCCAACAAAATGTTACATAAAGTGAAACCATCTGGTGGTGAAACGGAGTTTGCTCGATTTGCTAGTCACTTATAAATTCTTTATGTCATGCCTTCATAAATGATCCAATACATTACAAATCTATATTTATTATTTTTCCTTATGATACCACTTTATTTTAGAGTAGGATAATATTGTTTCCTCGATGTATTAAGGATAGAAGTAGTTTACGAAATAAATCTATTTGAATAATTTCAATAATCTATTTGGAAACATTTAATATTCATCGAACATTTCGTGACGGCACGGAAAGTTCCAGCAATTTGCCCTAAGGCACGATAACATACACCACTAGTTTTATATTGTACTTAAGTGTTTTTTATTATACCTAAATGTATCCGCACTTCCATTGACTTCCTAGATTTCATTCTACTTTTTAATTTATATTCTATTATAATAAGCCTACTTTTGAATATTTTCCATTTGATTTTTGAATTTCCCAGCCCTGCTCGTCCCCGATTGAGCAATCATTTGTCTGAGCGTTTTCCGATGATGGCATTCGGCATTCAGCATTCAGCATTTAGCATTCGGTTCACTTGATACGCTCTCGAGGCGATGTAGATGTTGCAAAACGTCGTCTTGGCCCGACACTTCTAATTTTATAATTTTTACTGTTGATTCAAGCAAGCTCTAGCCTAAGAGGTCGCCTAAATAGAATAGAACGAGAGCCGGTTATAACGGATATAATATTATATTACTTGTAATTCCTTTGCATGAATGAATATATTCGAGAAAAAAATATAGGAAAAATACTGACACAACAGTTTATATATATATTTTTTTGTTATAAGAATAAAATGATAAAGTGGCCTTATTTAAAAATTGACTAGTTCTAGTGGCGTTTCAACGACTGTATAACATTAGGAAAGCCATCATAACAATCCAGTCAGATGTAGAGCGTCATTGCCACAGTCTTCTTGTTGTAATTAGTTTATAGGTGCTTCGCGATTTCAAAAGTTTATTTTGTAGATGGTTTTATGATGTTTTCTGTAGACCAATTTATTGATGATTGTAATTATTTTTATTAAAATTAATGAACTTACACCAGCACTGATCAATTTTATTGAATGAGATAGGTGTTCGAACTTTCCCTATATATTTTTAACTTTCTCGAAAAATCCAATTCGCTAATTTTATGTTTTCTGGGCGTTTCAAGTCATTCTGGATCGAATGAAACCAAATTTGGAAAAAGTATGTGTGTGTGTATGTGGACAGATTTTTTGTCCTAAATCGACGTTTTCTCAAAAACGGCTGCACCGATTTCAAAAATTTAAAAGCCATTTGTGCGACGTTCGAGCGAGCCGTTTCTTTGTAAATCGCAAAAAGGCAAAATATGAATACCAACTAGTTTATTTTTAATTTTGGAAAGCAATCAGAACATATTTCACAATGTACACAAATCACTATCAAAGTATCTTCTCAATTATAATTAAAATTTTCAGTTTGAGTTAGTATTAAATAATAAAATAACAGGTGATAAAACAATAAATTTATCTAATTCCACTCACATTTGCAACAATGTATACAAATTACATTGTGATCGAAAACTAAACACACATGATTATAATAATAATTCTACAGTCTACAATAAATTATATTTTATGACGTCACATTGAGGAAATTGCACACCTGACTTTGCAACTAAATGTTGCATTTGATAGTTTTCTATGTTTCTGATAATAGTGTACTCTACTGATAAAGAAACCATATAAATTACTACAAATTATCCTTCTAGTATTTTTCTTATATTGATTAAAATATAACAAATATAAACCATAAATAATAATTTCTACGTTTAGCAGTTTTTTTCACTTCTTTCAATAAATTATTATAAGCTTTAGTTAAGAATTTAGAAACTTATAATAATTTTATTATAAATTAATGGATTGTAAATATAAAATATGAAAATGTGTCAACAATAATAAATAATTTTCTTGATATATATATGGAATAGCGATCAGTTATTTATTACGAATAATATTGTAGTAAGAAACCCAATTGTTTTCTTTCCTAATTATTTATTTTCAATTATGTATATATTTGTTTGACAAATTTAAACTGAATATTATATAAGCCAAATATATTTTATGTTAATAATAAAAATATATTCAGTTGTACAAAAGCCAAAGCATCAGAAGTTTGAGATAAAATTCGGTACAAAATTATATTGATAATATTTGGCAATTTATATAATTCATTCATTCTACATTGTTGTTTTTAAAATTCTAAAATCCTCAAGTCATCCTATATTAATTCAAGGTTAATCTTTATTTCCAAGACCAAACATAACGTACTATTATATTTTTTCATTTAATTCTACTATATTTAAATCTGTGATATATTTTGACACAATAGATGTGACACAATAGAAGTGTTGAAAATCGTAACTTCAATTTCAAACAATATATAAATGGCTATTTATTAGAAATGTGTCTGTTAATACTGTGTTTTTAGGCAAAGTGAGATTGATGTTTCGAATAATACTTTAATGTAAATATTATGAACATTATAACTGGAATTATTATATTTTTTATAAAAATTAACATTCTCCTAGTTTTTAAAATAACCTTATTTGAACGAACTTACGTCGTTTTTTTTTTTTCTTAAAACTTATAACTTTGAGAGGAGTAGTAATCATGAGATCCGTGAACAGTTTGGTAAGTTGAGTTAAGTTCTTACTCTATTTATAATAGTTTTAGATAAAAAAATCAAATCCTAATTTTTTATAAAACATAGGTGCACTTTTGCGTGAAAGATTTACTGTGAGACATTTTTGGTTAAAGATATTATGTTTTGAGAACATAATTTCATCAACATTTTGGGATAACAATGGAACTTTGGCATCGATATTCGTACGACATCCGTACGACATCCGTACGATATTCGTACGATATTCTTACGATATTACGACATTTGTACGGTATTCATACGATATTCGTACGACATTTGTTCGATACTATGATTTTCGAACGATATTACGATATTCAAACGATGTTCGTAAAATGTTGCGCCTCGGTAAAAGTCGTGCAATTGAGAATAGGTTTAAGTAGGTTTTACATGAATTTTAAAACTCTATATATGTATCGGATATTTCAATTTTTGTTATCGATGAGCTGTCTAACTAATATCAGTTTAGTTTTAGTTCGGAGTAGGACAGGTTCGTAAACCACGATGCCGAAATTTGTAATCCTTTACATTTCTTGCGGTGGCCACCAAGAATAGACCGGCGATAAAATTCTTTATTAACGCGATACAAGCTCAGAAACCAAAATTAAAATAGCCAAGAACTATTTGAAATAATCGAAATTATAATACAACATTTGCACAAATATTAAGAAATAGCTACTATTTATTATAGATACAAATATAAAAGTTGTCATATTGGTAGAGATGAACCTTTCCTGGAGATGTAATGTGTTAGTGATATCCATTATTGTGCCAAAATGTTGATGGAATTATGTTCTCAAAACATAATATCTTTTACCAAAAATGTTTCTTTCACGGACAAGTACACCTATATTTTATACAAATTTTGGATTTGATTTTTTCACCTAAAACAATTATAAATAGAGTAACTCAAACTGTTAACGGATCTCATTATTACATTTTTTTTTAAAGTTATAGATTTTAAGATAAAAAGCCGACATAAGTTCGTTTAAAATGCAGTTTAATTTTGTCAAACAAATGTAAACATAATTGAAAATAAATAATTATGAAAGAAAACCTTTGGGTTGCCTTCTACTATATTATTCGTGATAAAGAATTTAAACACAACAGCTTATAGAACACCAAAGTCAATTCTGGTTGCTGTTTAATATATATCAAAAATATATTTATTTATATTAATAATTTATAATTAATATATTGTTATTGATATTTTATAATAGTTATTTCTCGAATTAGTTACTTACCTTACTTTTCGTAGGTTAAGCAATCGTAAAAAATTTTGTAGGTATAGCAATCGTAAAAAATCTAAAATAGTTTTTTTGCATATCTTTAATTTCCAAGCTTTCTGAACATTTTGGCATACCTTAAAAAAATACAAAAAGTTTGGATACATTTTTCCTTCTACTATTTTGCGAGCACGGATCAACCGATTTGAATGATTCAAATGCAAAAAAATATTAAACTAGTTGGCATAGAATTATTTGACAAATTAATTTAATTTGTTGTGTTTAAAAAAATAGATTTTTAATTCACTTTTGTATTGATTTTGCTTCAGTTGCATCTTTTCTGATAAATGTACATGATTATTTAATCCAAACAACGTAAATCACTTGGTAAATTTTTATTACAGAAATATTTGTTTTGTTTTATATAGAATACAGTTAGTTCAAATTTATTTCCCAAATCATAATTATAATTAAAACTAAAAAAAAAAATACTTTGTGTTGCGTTTCACAATATCGTACTAAAAATAAAACTTAAACATAAGAGTTTATAAAACACCAAAGTCAATTCTAAATGTTGTTTCATAAATATAAAAAAATTAAACTATCGTTAAATCATTATTATGAATTAAAATTCATTGTTAACACGTTATTTGCCACGATAATATCAGAAAAATTTCATATGGGTCATGGTAATTTTATTAGATAATTTAGTCAAGAATTAACAAGAAAACTTACTGTATCAAACAAAAAAACAATTTCAAAAAATTTCTGGAAAAACACAATTTTTTATGTCACATACATATGACTAATATGGCTCTACATCAAAACCATTTATTTATATTCGTTTAAATATGATTAAATTTTATTTCCTCCATTTACCAAATCGCGTCAGAAATATATGTTAGGAACATTTTAGCGTCAGACACATATGACTGACATGGCAATTAACGTGTTAAAATATCTATGAAATTACTACGCACTTTTCAGACAATCTTATTTTCCTGACCCTGAATCGATTTTAAATATAATCGATCCATTTCAGTAAACGTTTCAAAATATCTTCAAACACAAACAAGTCAATTCTGTTCCAGAAATAAGTTTGATTTCTTCCAGAAATATATTTTCGGGCGTAAATTAACTGCCGTAACACTTCTTTTTATCGGTGAGTGGCCCAGATTAATTAATGGTTGCTAATATTAAATCTGGCACGAAGATTTTGTATCACAAACTTAATTTTCAAACAAAATCATGGAAGTTTTTAAACTGCCAGTTAAAAAATATTCTGTTTGATTGTGTGCGAAACACGTGGAAGATAATTTATATCTGCTTTGATAGAGTTAATAGCTTAATTAATGTACATATATACATATACATTTATATATATATATATATATATATATACTTTATATACTGCCAAAGCTTTTATCAGTATTTGTATATAAGAAATAATTGTACAAAGTCTTTGGATACAAATGACACATTTTATATCTTAATCTTTTGAGCACATAGTTTTGAATTATTTAGAAGAATATTAAATGCTGTAATTATTTTAAACAAAACTTACATGAAATCATTTCGATGCAAATTTTACTTAAGCACAATTAATAAAAAATAGTTTTGGTTAATGAAAATTAAGTTTTAAAATTATTTATAACTTTCGACGTATAGAGATACTATTAGACATGAATTTTTTTGTTATTTTTTGTTTTATATTATAGTTTGTAGGCTTAGTTTCTAAAATTAAAGAACTAACATAAAAATAATTACTAAAAATTACATTTTACTATTTTACGAGATTTTTCTACTGATTCTACAATTTCACTCATCTAATTGTCTTTTACCAAAATAGATTTTTTCAAATTGCTCACACAAAAATTTACCAAGTATATTTAGCTTTTGTCTGTGCAAAATATAAACATTCGAGTTATTAAACACAGATATCTTTTTGAGCAAATATTGATGTAACAAAATCTAAATGAGATAAATATTTGTAAATATTTTTATAATAAGCTATTAACTTTAATTATGACTGCAAAGATTTAATTTCGAAGAAAAAGTTATAACAATAACATTATTCTTTCATTAAGTTTTTGTTTTAAGCGCTGAAATAAATTGAAATTTGAACTGACATTTGAAATAAATTTTCTAGGCGTTTGCTATTTAAAAATAATTTTAATCGAAAACACATCTATAAATTATGTGATTAAAAAAATAGGATGATACTCAATAAAATCATTTATGTTTTTAATAAATTAGAGATTTTTGTCTATAGACATCTAAATTAAAAAATTTTATTAAGCCTGAAATGTTCAGAAAAATGTTACTGCCTTAATTTTTTAAAAGTTTTGAGTCATCATGCTTATTGAAATTTTCACATTTTTTATATTTATCTACAGTATAAAATGTGGAAAGTAATTATGGCCCTAAAAACCTAATTTCGAAGAACAAATTATAACAAAAACATTATCTTTTTGTTTAAGTTTTTATTTTGAATGCATATTACATTTCAAGCGATTAAAATAAATTTTCTAGGCGTTTGCTATTTAAAAATAATTTTAATCAAAAACACATAAGTTAAATAATTGGAAATTATGATGATACTCAATAAAATCGTTTATGATTCCAGTAAATTGTAGATTTTTGTATATAGAATTACAAAATTTCATTATGCCTGGAAATTTTTGGAAATCGTTACTGTCTTAATTTTTGATATAGTTCTGAGTCATCATGCTTACTGATATTTTCACATTTTTTTTATATTTATCTACAGTATAAAATGTGGAAAATAAATATTATAACTCTTATGACCGTTTTTCTGCTGAATATAATATTTTAACAATACCTTAAATTTTTATCGGGATTTTCAAATGTAAAATATATTTCTAGTAATAATAACTCCACTATAAATAATAATTTCTTGCAGATATAACTCCTTCAAATTAGGTAACATAACTAATCATAATTAATTATAAATAATCATAAAATATTTCACTCTTATTTTAAGACTTATAATTTCTGTACAAAAATCAAAAAATAAATCCAGACCATATGTTTTTTAATTAGAATTTTTAATAGGTCATTACCATCAAAATCTCGAACTCCTGATTTTGTAACTTTAGATAAATAGAGTTTTCACAACCATATGTATGATTCTCTCTTCGACATTTAAATTATTTTTAGAAAACCTAGATTTTCTTGTTCTGTTTTAATATTAAATGCAGAACTAATTGCTTGAATGTGCCAAGATAAAAGACAGAATTGTTTTATAAAAAATAGTAATTATTTAAAATTTTAAATGTTAAGTACATTTTGCAATACCTTTTTTTATTTAATTATAACAATTGGAGTCAATATGACTCTGTAAAGTACAGAACTGATATAAGAAAAAACTTCAATTTGAATAATATAAAAAAATTAAAATAAAAATGTTAGTAATTACAAATCACAATAATAATTAAAATAATTTTGTATCATTTGTTGAATTTTATTTGTATTTTTTTCAAATTCATTTACCTACTATTTGTTTCACCCAAATCGTGCCCTTAACTTAATGTCTCAGAAGACAAAATATGTGAACGTCTAAGGCTAAGTCCTGGTCTAATAAAATTATATATATATTTTTTAAGTACTCTTTAATAATAACACCTAATTACTTTTATTGTACTATTTCGAAGTATCAAATAATCCCTTATATTTGCCCATGAATAGTCTCTCAATTATTAATGCTTCTTTCTAAGAAATTAGTTTTCCTTGAACTTTTCAACCCAACTAAATCCTAAGTATATATTTGATTTAGAAATGTATTTTACTAAAAAGTCAAATATGGCATAATGAAATCTATCTATAAATACAATTGCATTTTGATATACAAATATAATCATATAAAATAATTTAATAAATTGTCTAGAATAAAAAATTCTACGAAGTAGCACCAAACATGAAGAACAAGATGAGAAATCTTCATAGTAAATTTATTACATTAATTAGTTAGCTTATATAAACAAAATAAAATGTAATGCAAAATTTTCATTTTTTTCTAAACTTTTTCCAAGTGAAAATTTTGTTAAGTATCATTTTGCTATTTTTACTTTGAATATCCTGTACCAGAATATGTGAAAATGTCTAACATTCTGGATAATGGAAAGCAAATATAACTGTAGACGTAAACATATATTTTAAATGATGTATTGATATTTGAATTCGTGTAAAATGCCCATTTCTATTTATTTGGCATTTCAGGCAGCTAATAAATTTCAAAGTAAACTGTGCGTTGCTAAGTGAAAATGTATAATGATGTGTTCACATTTTATTTGTTTTCTCGACAGTGGTATTCGAGAAGATCATGTTTCGGTAGTAAAATATTTATAGCATGTAGTAAAAGTTGAAATTAGATCTATAACAATTTATACTTGGAAAATATTTAACTAAATAAAATATAGACTAAACGATAATCGTAAGAGATAATGTAGTAAAGTTGAAGTTATCTTTATTTAGAGATTGTTAAGAGAGCTTTCACTATAGAAGGTTAATGATTGATGTAATTGAATTTTATAAAAAAAACAAATAATTACGAATAAATACTACATATTTGTTAACATATTTTTTACCTAGAAATAGGTAGAAAATTCATAGAGGTAAATAATTAAAGTACTAATCTCAAGTACCACGATGATAATTTATTGTAATTGCTGTAATGAGAGCCTGTTTCTGTCTTATTTCTCTAACAAATTGCACAACAATTAAATTTCACTTTCAATGAAATTTAATACATCTAAGAGCAATACCGCCAATCCTGGTGAATGATTCAGAATGACTTTAAAAGTTTTGGCATCTGTCCATCGGCTAATGTGACTTCTATCTTGAATGATAGAAATATATAACACATGTCAAGAGCAACAGGTCGGGAAATCATATGTTATATATTGCTTCAATGAAATTCAAACATGTAGAATCAAACAAATTATATAGATCATATTTAAATTGACTTTGTATAAATAAGAGGAATTATGTGTGCTTTCAAATTATTCATCAAGACGAACAGTACAGCATTATGCTCTTGTTACTTGTGGGAGATTTTTTTTGTATTTTCATATATGATTCCAATCCAGTTTCCTTATCGTTCTTGAATTATATACTTCTTGTTCTCTAATATTATAATCTTGGTTTGCGAATTAAAGGAATTTAATAAACATTTTTGGACTTTACTTCCATGTGCTGTGAAAAAAGATTAACGTAGATCTTGCTAGATTAAAGACTCTTATTCATTAATAAATTTATTTTTAAAGGCAGTTTGGAATTAAAATATTTATTTTTGTTTCTTTTATAGTCAGTCGTTTAGAACTACTAAAAAAATAGTATTACTTGTGAATTTTGGGTTTAAATATGATCAAAAATAAATATCAGAAGTAATAGAATAAATGGTGATAATAAATTAACACGTGAATCACCATTTTATGATCATTTTTTTTTACTTTCGCCATGGTAACTTTATAAGATAAGTTAGTTAAAAATGTATCAAGAAAACCAATAATATCTTATTAGTGTATCGAAGAAAAAATAGTTTTCACGAAATTCTTGGAAAAACACCTTTTTTGTCACACATATATGACAAAATGGCCTTATGATAAACCTTTATTTTTTCTATCAAATTGCGAATGTTTGGCATATATGTCTGACATGGCTCATGTCGAACTTTTTAGCGTCAGGCAAATATGACTGACATGGCAATCAACGTGTTAAAATAAAGTCCAAATTTTTTTTGTTCTGATATTAATATTGAAATAAAGTGTTTTTAACAAGAAATTGATTGAACGTAAAATAAAACATTTAGGCAAAATCTTTGAATTAGAAACAAATACTACTATTTTAGTAGTAAAATTAATAACGCAATGAACCCTCAATTCATCACATAACATTTTATAAAAAATTAATTAAATTTAAATAATTGCATTTTGCATTTTAAAAAACGTTTGATAATTTAATTTACTACAAAATAATATTTTAATTTACTACATATAGATATTTTGTATGATTTCTCATACCAAACAGTTCTGTCTTACTGAGATATATAAAATATATATGTTATTATTGCAAATAAAAATTAATGGTATACTATTTCAATTATTACGCTTAAATAAAATTTATCAGTTGATGTTGCAAAACTGCAAATGGGAATATAAAAATTAGTAAAATCAAAATATTGCACAAGATAATAAAATCTATATTTATATATTTATTTATATATTTACTGACTTCCTATATTGTTGGTTGATTTTTCTGCTATAAAAAGAATATGAAACTACGGTTTATTTTGTATTTTAATATATTTATACTGAAATCCTTATATCATAAATCTCATTTTTGTTACTAGATTATCTTTCTTATAATAATCTCTAAGAATTTATGTATGAAACATATATTGCACCTCTATATCAAAACATTTCGAGCTTATTATACGGCTATCAAAATTATAAAGGTCTATACTTCCTGATTTAAAGAAAATTGTTGTATATAGAAAATAGACTTCTGTTGACACTACTTATAGTTGAAATTTAACTCTCAGACAATCAAATTAAACAGACAACCGACAACCGATAAATTTAAAATGATCTAAAATTGAGCTTAGAATTAAAGAGAAAAATTTTTATGATATATTTTTGAAAATGCCAAATGCATTGAAATTTTGCACAACTCTCACCATTGCTTCGAATTCCGATTTACCTACTAATATATTTATCCAATTAATATTTGCTTATGAATCCGGAAGCTTCAGCAAAAATCCTTAATGAAAAGTGTCATTCTCGCCAATATTTATTTTAAACTTCAATACGTGCAAATGTTAAAATGTTAAATTTCGATATGTTTTGAATTTGTATAAAAGATAGGTAATCTCATATAATACACAACATACCTCTATTATGATGATATTATAGAGCGCGTGCGTTCGTATTTCCCGCCCGGCCGATGCTATTCTGAGTTCGAGCATCTCCTAAATTGGACGCCAATGCCGCCGGCCGAACACTACTAGACATTAGACACTTGAACTACTACTACTGCCGATGGGAAAAACATTTCTGATACTCATGATAATGAAAATAATAAAGCAAATCCATCTAGTTATGCAAAATATTTACTGTTGGAATTAGAGATGGGCTTATCATATCCGAAGTCGGATCGACTCGGATTTAACTCCGCTTCAGGGAGGAGTTATATTCGCTTAACAACTCCACGACTCCGGCAACTTGGAAACCTAAATACTCGACACAAATGTGTTCTATAGTGCGTTGCTATGCATCTAAGGATTTGTCAAATT
>NW_020539725.1:70502738-70535289 GCF_003426905.1 Ctenocephalides felis
TATATCACTAAAACTTTATCTAAAATTATTTACATGTAAATATAAGCAGATCAACATGAGAATCTAAACATTTTTATAATCGTCAAAGTCTTAAACTAACTAATTATAAGAATTTATATAACTATCTTCATTAAACTAAATTATAACTACACAACCTAGTCAGTAATTAAAATTTTAGAGATCCTTCATTAAAATTTAATGCTATTTACAGTAATATCTTTACAAGATAATATATATAACGTTTGTATACAGTAACTATTTTATTTTAATTTTGTGCAGTTTTAGTTTGAATCCGAGCATTTCACTAAGAATACCTGATAATGCTGATAAATCACCACTTTTGTTATTGTATATAGAATTGGATTTGCTGATAGACCGGATATTTTGAAAGGAGACTCCAATTCCTGCAGAAAAAATATTAATTAATAAATTAACTTATTATTTTCATTAATTTTTTTATTACCTTAAGAAGATCAGCAGCCAGTTTGAGAACACTATTAGCAACCATCAGTTCCTCCTTTTTATTTGGCTTCTGTTCGATCTGTAGATACAAATTTATTTGTTCTGTGATGAGTACAGAGAGATTTCTGTATTTTTGATTTATTTTGGTTCCAAGTGTTATAAATCTCAGCAAAACATCCCTAATGCAAGTGACCATGCAAAAGCTTCCACGTTGCATTGTGAATGAAGATGCACGGAATCCTGATAAAGGAGACATTGTTATAAACATAATATTTTTTATAGAAGATTTATTCGAATTGTTGGTATATCTTACCCGAAGCAATTCTACACTTAAAAATGATAACAACAATAATGTTATGAGACAAGCAGCTGATACAATGACATCTACTGATCTTTGAGGTCCCCTTTTCTGGAATCCAAAATCACCATTAGTCTTGGTTCGAATTAACCATATAAATGAATTTAAAATAATTATATTTACTTTCAAGTATGATCGAACAGACAACCACGTCTTGATATTTCTGACTTTATTAAGTCTAAAATGTGGTAATTCAGATTTTCGCGCTCGACGAGATGACGTCAGGTGTGAAAACAGTTTTGCATACAGAAACGCTGTTTGAAAACACGTTCAGCAACCGCCAACAAAAAGAAAAATAAACAGGACAGTATTATCCTTTGTGTTAAACTGATGATGAGAATCATCCGTGTCCTGAAATAAAAATTAAACTCAATATCAACGTTTTAAAGTTTTCGATCATTTATACTTACGTTAAATTTTGTCCAAAGCCATATCAATCAACGTCACAAAAGATCCAGACATTTTTTCCGACACCAAAGACAAAAGATCCAGAACAGACAAATGATCATCAGCATGATTGTGATCGATGGTAAATCTGCAAAGTCTGCAAACTGCCGGTATCAGGGCCAACAAATAGACAAGGCAACTCCTCCATAAAAATAATCACAAGTTTCAGGCATTCCTTCCACGCGGGCTATGATGGTAGAACTTATATCTAAGACTGATAGGTCTGCCTTTTTAATTTCGCGATGGTCCCAAACTGTACAACTAACTGAAAAAAAAAACATTATCGAAAAAGACAAAAATTAACTAAACGGTATTGGTATTTTGCCTTAAGACAAGTTACATGAACTTCCCGATATAAAATAATCGACTTAATCAATTAAAAAATAAATCAATTTATGAGTGTTTAAAAGTATTCCGAGTGGATTTATTACACATATTTGAAAACGAACGAACACGTTAACTCGGAGTTTTTTCTAAAAGCAAATTTTTAAAAATCAACAATTTTTATAATTGAACCAGTTCTCGTAGGACTTTAATGGTTTAGTATGTTCATTAAGACCAAGTACTCTATCGGTATACCAATAAGTGAATCCTCAAATTTTAATTATAACAAACGTCAAAAAACTACTCATTTCTCAAACTTTGATAAATTTTCAAAATTAAACTACTTGTCGTAAGTCCGTAATATTTCAGTAAGTTCTATAAGATCACGATATTCATCGCCAAAAAAAGTTCCATTAAAGTCGGCTTAATTTTTTCAACAATTAATTACAAGCAAACGGCTCGGTAGATTTTCACCTAAAACTATTCAGTATAAACTTCAACTAATATCTTTCGAACAGTTTTTGATCTTTTAAAATCGATTCGGTAGTACGAGCTAAAATGTGGACGTAAAGATTAACACTTTTTTCAAATTACAAAGAAACGGCTCGGCAGATCGTCACACAAAACTGAGGAAACATAATCCACATCAAAATACATCGATTGGCTTATACGATACTAATTTTTGCAAACTTTAACGAATTTTAAAATAAACGACTTTCGTAGGGCGTAGTATTTTAGTATGAAGTTAAGACCATGGTATATCTACCGTCAAAAAAAAAAATCATAAAGATCGTCAAAAAAAATTCAGCAGTTAATTACAAGAAATTGTGCCAGCGTATCTCTACCAAAAACTAATCAGGCCGATTCCAACCAATATCTTTCGAACGGTTTTTGAATTTTGAAAATTGATTCAGAACTGCGGGCTAAAACGTGGACAAAATATTTTTCACTTTTCTGCTATTTATAAAAAAAACGGATTGGCTGATCGTTGCTCAAAATTGATAAACGCTAGTCCTCATCGAGATACATCGAATGGCTTTTAAATTGTTGAAATCGGTCCAGCCTTTTTGAGAGAAAACGTCGATTTACGGCAAAAAATCTGTTCACACACACACATACTTTTTCCAAATTTGGTCTCATTCGATTCAAAATGACTTGAAACGTCGAGAAAAGATAGAATTAGCTAATTGGATTTTTTGATGAAAACAAACTTCTCCTTCGGGGCGTTAATAATAGAAGAATGAGGACATGACCGTCAGTAACTTTTGGGCAAACAACCATTTATTATTTATTATTACCTCTGTCGGAAGCAGCACAACTTGGACTAAGAACAGTATTTGACCCGAATTCCCAAGCAAAAGGATGGTCCACAAGATCAGCATTACTGTGCTCGTATTGCGAATCAGTCTCTTCCAATTCTGAACTATAACTGCACTCCTCACCTTGAAGCAAAGTACATATAAGTAACCAACATTTTTATACTATTATGTTTTATATATTTTTTTTACTATTTGTAGTGACTCCGATCCATTCGTTGACTGACGGCGGAGTATCATTAAGATGAGGACAACATGAACCGACGGTTCCAGGAGTAGAAACAGTATCACAATCTCCTTCTTCCTCGGTATCACCACTGGATTCCCTGTGATTTATTCTGATACTCTCAGCATTTGTGGAACAGTTAGAATTTCCAGACAAGGGCCGAAACGTGGAATCTTCACCTGCTGTTCGTCTCTGGTGCGAACCTCTTCTCCTCAACTAAGGAAGAAGACATATTTGTAATGATAGGTAAGATAAAAGTAATTTAATTTTAATCACAGTTACTTAAAAAAATATTTGTTTTTCGTTGCCATACCTACCAAAGAAGAATTGGAGTTCATCAAAGTTTCCAAAGTGTCTGTATCGGTATCACTGTTATTTAAAATAGGTTTCTCCAACATAACTGATGCTGGACTTCTATTTTCCAAAACTTCATGCACCCAGGCTTTCCTTATATCAGTATCATATCTAAAATCATCAAGTTATATTAATCCATCCTAATATGAACTAGTGGTGTATGGCATCGCGCCTTAAGGCAAATTGCTGGAACTTCCCGTACCGTAATGAAATATTCGAGAAATTTTAAACGTTCTCAAATATATTATTACAAATACTGCAACTTTCATTATTTTTGCTATCTTGTTATATCTGAGCAAATCAAATGTAAATCATAAAACAATTTATCTCTAGAACATTAACAATCGTCTTTTCATTTTCAAAATTCAATTTCAAAAAAATAGTTGCCTGGAATTGGAAAAGTTCTCCATTACATAAACAGTCTAAATGCACTTGGGTAAACATTTGTACCAGAGTGGCGCTTAGACTGTGCTTAGTCTGGGTAATTTTTTGAATTTTTAATCCAAAATTACAAAAATATTTTATGGAAAATAAAAATAGATGAAATATTTTTTATCCTCAAAAGAAATTGTTTTGTTAATACAAGCAAAAAGTTTTTTAGATCATTCAAATCGGACGCTTAGTTCACTCAAAAACTGCCATTTTTTGCACATTTAGCTCTGTATCTTCGAAATGGCGGGATCTGTCTTTGCCAAAAACTAATCACCTCTTCTCCCAAACATTACAAATGGAATGTTTTTTAGATCATTCAAATCCGATACTCTGTTCTCTCAAAAACTCGATTTGTATTTTCTGCACTCTTTGCTCCGTATCTCCGTAACGGCTGGACCTGCCTTTGCCAAAAACTAATCAGCATATCTCCCTATCAATAGCTATCGAATGTTTTTTGAACCATTCAAATTGTTTGATCCGTGCGCCCGAAAACATGGACGAAACAATGCGGACATACAAAACACACACACACACATCCATTTTTTCTGTGGTATGGCAAAATGTTCAGAAACCTTTAAAACGTCAAGAAATGCAAAAAAATTCATTTTCGATTTTCGTCATTATAACTACCCTACAGGAAGTTAAAAATATGCTATCAATTTACTACCTGGAATTATTTTCTCTAACTTTCTGCACTTCATCATTTCCCACAGAATAATTTATAGAAATCGGTCCATTATTATCACAGTCTTTATTATCCGACGACGTCGTCGTCGTAAATTTTGTCTTAACATTTAAACAGCCGATGGCGTTCTCAATCTCAGCATCAAAATATTTGGTTCCTGGTGCGTGTTCATTTTCAGAAGACTTTTTGCCTGGTGTCGATTGGTCAGATTCAAAATTTGGTTCTTCACTGTTTCCACGTTGAGATACGTCTTCACCATTTTCACTTGAACCGTTACCGTTTAAACTTTCGAACCCGTCGTCGTCTAAAGGGGTCGTCGGCTCCGGATTATCTGAAAAACAGAATTATTATGAACTTCCCGGAGTAGACCAAATTCTATTTCTAGCCTATGTGCCTATTATATCTTACCAAATTCTTGATTTCCACCAGCAGCACCAGAACTCGTCCCAGGTTTCAAAACAGAACTGACCAACTTCAAAGTTTCCCTATCATTCTTGATCAAACTGTCGGTAACTTCTGCAGAAATAAATTCCTCGGAACTCCTTAATTCTAAAGCATCTGCATCTATCATCTCATTATTTTTGGAAGACTGTTTATTGGTCTCAATTGACAAGGTTGTAGTCACATGAACTGGACTTTCCCAGGCTACAACTCTTCGTCTGATAGAAGAGTCTTTGGTATCACTTTGGGTAATTCTGACTCTGGTTCTTTGGAAGTACTTGTCGCTTTCTATATTTTTGAGATTAGTTGTGGAACCTTGGTGATCACTGAGTTTGCTTTCGGACTGGTTCCGAGATCTGACAAAAATAATTATTAGACAATTGTATTGACTTTACTAATATTACATGTATTGCAGTTACCTTGCAAATGATGGTTTCCGCCTTTTTCTAGTATTACGTCTCAGTCTTTTGGGAGGAGATTTTATCGGCCCGGGATTTGTAGAAACTATTTGCGTATGTATGATACTTAGAAGCAACATCATTGCAATTGGTACAATTATCTCCGAAATTGTAACTTTCTAAAAAAAAATACAAAACATAATTGTAGATACTCCACAAAACCAGAAGCAATCAAGTAAAATTTTTACCTCATGTTCATCCTCGATATTTTTCTCATTATGGTATGTGTAAACGGCCAAGTTGACACACTGTAGACCATACAAAGCCAATAATAAGCCAAAATTCTGGCCGATGTTTGCTGAACCCACCATTTGGAATAAATTGGTAATAAAATTAGTCGCAAAATTGCCAAACGAGCAACTGTTACTAGACCATGTTTTGGTTTTGCTTTTGGAAACGACGACCCTAGAAAATAAATGCAAAAATTGTAATGAAAGACAATATCCACTAATTGCAAGTTTTTTTAAAAATTGGTTAAAAACTTAACCTATAAGTTGTTGGAAGAAATTGGCTTTAGCAAAAGGCAATCCAAATTGTCTCATCTCTAATGGATAAATTGATATTTTAATTTTTTTCGTAATACTGAAAATTTTTTATTGATGCCGGATAAGGGCAATTTTCACTTGCTACCTATAGTTCTAAACAAAAACTGATATTACTGCTGCTTGACACCAGGCTGTCCGAGGTGTGTATCGAATCCCATAACTCTAACCTAAATTACGAAAAACTACTAACTACAAATATAGCAAAAAAAATTATGTTTATTAAACATCTATTTATATCCCACTTCTGCAATAAAGTGCAATAACAACTCAACTTAGATTTAGAATTTCTACCATAAAATGTTTCTCAAAATACACGCAATAAACTAAAAATAGAAAACTGTATATATAAATATATATGAAGAGTTATGGTTGACCGGAAAATTTATTCTATTTATATCTAAGATTTACATAAAGCTTTCATAACACCATAATTCGATAAAAGCTACTTGGGCTTAAAAATAGAAAGTCGTGCGAACTTTACGAGAATTTTTTTCTGCTGTGGAAATAAGTTTAGCACATCGTAAAAACGTTAATGTTCTTAAGTGTGGAAAAGTTTAGTACATACATTTTATTTTTAAGACAATCTAATAAAAATACATACTCTAATACTATATAAATTGGACAATACAGCTTTAATTAAATCAAAGTTCAATTAAAATGAATTTCTAGTGCTGTATCTAAAATTTTTATCCTCAAAAACTGATAGAATATATTATTAAAGCCAAAGATACTTTTTTAATTTAGTTGCCCTAGTTCAAGCATTATTTTCCTACGACTTAAGCAACCTTACCCCAGATACTTCCAAAAATGTGTTTATTTGCAGTTATGGACAAATGTAACTTACAAAATTGTATATAATATTTTTGTATGATAATAAATATTAATTACCTCTAACTAAATCCACATCAATCAATTCAGTTTTGATTCTCGCCGATTTCATTGGCACATGAGTTATTCCATCCAGAATTCTTTGCTCAACCGTCCTCTCCCATTGTTGCTTGTCGTAAGTGCCAATTTTTTTTTGGTACCTGATTAAAATTATCACAAAAATTAAAATTTTAAAAAACAGACGCAAATTATTACATTATATTTATTACATGTTCAAAAAATTAAATCAGAAATTTATAGAACAAATTTTAGTCCTAATTGCCTATGGAACACAAAACTTGTGAAATGGATAAGATATTTTTTAAAGTATTTGAACATTGTGGTCAGAGATAAGGATAATTATCAATTTCAAGTGAATAATGTACTATCTAATGAAAAATTTATCAATGCTATAGAATTTCGCAACGTAATGAAAATTTTTATGAGATGAGTGATCTAGAAAGTATGCAATTAAATTGGAGTTGGTCAGATGCTCTGTCCATTTTTAAATGTGTTTTACTACATAAAATATATTAAAAATCTCTTAAAGAGAACAAGATAAATCGATATAATTTTGAATGATACTAATTAAAAATCAGTCCTGCCAGAAAATACAAAATAAGATGTGATTAATTTTTTCAAGCACTATCAAATTATTTAAAAAAAATGATTTCCAGATTTTGACTTTTTAATTTTTATTTTTTTGCCTAATGATGTAGTTTTGTGTTTTTTACATGTATATTGATAAATAAAATTTTTGCGGATGATTTTGCCATAAGTGATTTTGCCATTAGACAATGTATAATTTTTCTTTATTTTTCTAATTACTTCAATAATTAACAGCAGTGTTCTAATAATATTAATATAAAAGTATTATAGCTGAAGCAATAAAACATAAATGTTGTAAATCGTCTGAATATGCTGTAATTGGTTTGAAATTGTTATAAATTATATAAAAAAACCAAAAATCGTCTGAAATTGTCGTAAATCACGTGAAATGCTGTACATTGTCTGAATTCTTATAATAATGCTGTACATATCAAAATTCTGTAAAACGTATAAAAATGCTAAAAATTGTCTATAAATGTTATATCACGTAAAAATTTTGTATATCACTTGAAAAGGCTGTGAGTCGTTTGAATATGAAGTAACTTGTCAGAAAATTAAGTAACTCGCCTGAAAATGAAGTAACTCGTCAGGAAATTAAATAGCGCGTGTAAAAATGCCGTAAATCATCTGAAAATGTTGTAATTCTAAAAATGTTGTAACTCGTCTAAAAATGTTGTATATTGTCTGAAAATGTTGTAAATTGTCCGAAAATCAAGTAACTCGCCTGAAAATGACGTAACTCGTCTGAATATGCTATGAATCATCCGAAATTGTTGTAACTCCTCTGAAAATATTGTAATTGGTCTGAAAAATAAGTAACTCGTCAGAAAATTAAGTAACTCGTCAGAAAATTAAGTAACTTATGCAAAGATGCCATCAATCATCTGTAAGTATTGTAACTCGTCCAAAAATGTAACTCGACTGAAAAGGACGTAAATCGTCTGAATATGCTATAAATCATCCGAAAATGTTGTAACTCGTCTGAAAAAGTTGTAACTTGTCGGCAAATGCTATAAATCGTCCGAATATGCTCAAAATGTGATTTCACAAATTAAAACTTGCTAATTAAAATAAAGTAGTTAACTAGCAACTCTTTGTAATGATAATATAATGCCTAAAAAAAGAGGTAAGAGAACAATTGGGACGTGAAAATTAATCAAACAAAAAAAACAAAAAATAAATATTTTCTAGAGGTATTTAAGATATTTAAACCACAGTTTATGTCTTGTATTCAAAATAAGCGCAGCTGCTTCTTCTTGGTATAGCCTAGGCTATACCAAATTTTACAAACTTTTACAAAATAGAGAAAATTTTAGGAAATAATTTTCTATCTTCATGCCAAGAAGAAAAATTACTGATATTAGTATAAATAAATTAGTGTTAGACAAAAGTATAAATATATTACAAAATTATATTATTACCATGAGACTACGTCCTGAAGACCCATCTTGCATTTCTCAGATAATATCTTCGACGAAATTATCAATGGTAATGTTACTTGCACTCAATAATATAACAATACTCATATTTGTCTGGTTGCTTCTATTTTACAAGTCCATATTGTTTGACTAGGGCTTCTTATCTTCTGCCTGCAATGTGACCAACAGAATTTTTTTAATTACAGATTAAATAAATGATAATTTTCACTTCTTTTGCCAGTAAATAATTTGTCACATGATGAAATTTGGATTGATCAATAATTTGAAGGTTGGGGATATTGAATGATGATTTATCAAATTTCATTAGTCACAAAATATATCAATTCGTGACATATATTTTGTTTTTTTTTTTGCAATATTTGTAGCTTGGATTGATAAAATTTGATGATTAAAATTATAATTTATCAAATATTATATATAACAGTAGTTCTGGCAAGTAAAATAGAGTTATTCCTTATCGCTATATTTAAATATAAACAATCTGTACAAACATTCTAAGATTTCAAATATCATAAAACAATAATAATAGTAAGTTGTGCTTGTTTTTATAAGAAGCACGTTTGTAAGATTCCAAAATATTAGCTTATCTCAAAAATTTGATTTCAGTGCAAACAAATATTTATTATGATTTAAAATATTAAAAAATATATATTCAAGACTAATGAACTTACCTAAAGTGATAATAACAATTAATAAACTACAAGTAATAATACAGCAAGTGCTAAAAATCCATATTTTTTTTATAAAACTTGCTGATATTTTTAACTAATTTTTGGATATAAATAGAAGGCTCATTTATAAAATAATTGTATTTATTATTTACATCATATCTTTTTCTCATAATTAATTAAAATTCATAACAAAGATGATGCAATACAGAAGTAATCAATATTTGCATTTAGTGAATTACCTACTAAATTACATATTTACTGATAAATAATGCTCAGATGATTATTTCATAATTGAGTATGCTTATAATTAGATATAAATCCTATAATCATTTCAATACATGTAAAATGTTGCATTTAATCGTGCATTAAAATATTTTACGAATAAAAGTTCCATTCACTTAATTTTCTAAAAGCTTTTTCTAATAATTTTTTCGAATTTTTAGATTTTACGTCCGATTCAGAACTTCTGTAGAATTTTATCTAGATTCTAAGTATGACTGATAAATTTAAAATAAATCATCTGGAAAAAAGATGCATTTAAAAAAGTAACTACAGTGGTGAATGGCATCGTGCCTTAAGGAAAATTGCTGGAACTTCCTTTACCAAAAATTACATTTTTTATAAAAGCTTAATTTTTTTTTTTTGAAAACTGAAAAAAATACTTTATTTTAAATTTTGAAATAAGTAAAAAAAGCGACTTTTCTGTGAAAAATATTTTTTTTTTTTCATTTTTTCTTTAAGTTTTTGACCATTTGATGTTTTTTGAATCATTTAAATCAGGCACTCTCCAAATCAGGTTCTCTCCAAAACTGAATACACCATTTTTGGTATCTTTCGCTTCTTATCTTCAAAATGTTTTGTAACGGTTTCAAAAAGTTCAAAAGGTTTTGAAGCGTGAATAAATATTATAATTTCCATTGTAAAATAATGTTAGAAATAACTAATAAAACAAATGAAATTGAATGAAAACACCGTTGAAAATGATAGTCGTCCTTGACTTAATTTTTTCTCATTATTTACACCCTTATATGTAAAAATTATGCATGAACAACGAATAATTAATTTGTTTTAAAGTCTTTTATCTTGGCCAATTGGTTTTTTTTTATTTCACTAAATAGCATAAAAAATATTTAAATCTATTAAAGAACAATATATTTATTTAAGATTTCAAACAAATTTAAAGCTTTTTTAAAACTTTAATTTTTATTAAATATATTTAATAAAAATTAAAAGTTTAAAAAAGCTTTAAAATATATATATATATATATATATATATATATAATAAAAATATATATATATATATATATATATATATATATTTATTAAAATATTAACGGGAAGTTCCAGCAATTTGCAATAAGCCTTCATGTGTTACTTTTAAATTAAAAACTGGCATTTTCTACTAATATATCAGTTCATGACTTCCATAAATTTCTACTAAAAACATACAAACCCTAGTATATATTATAAACAATTTTGGACAAATTACTATTACTAATTATTATTACTCACATTATTAATCATTTTGTTTAAACCATCCAGAAAATTATTGTATACTAAATATTTATAGGTCTCAGTGTTAGTTAAATTTTTCTAACTATACTAAAAAATGTCAACTAAATCAAGTTGACCCTGTTATTTCTCTAAAACTGCAAAATTTTTCCAGCACAAATCCAAGTTTTTCTTTATCATTCACACAAGAACAGTTAGTTCTCCAAACACTATTATTTGTTGTTTAAATCTTTTTTAAACGAGCACAAATTTAAATTTAATTTGATTAACAAATGTTCGCGCCACCGGCGTCCGCGTACAAATGAAGCTGCGTCAACTATGACTCTGCTCCACGGTCGTCTAAAGGCGACACATATGTACACCGCATGGGTGTTGTTTATGATTTATTAGAATTATCAAATTTACTCTTGTTGAAACATAGACTGAGATCTGGTGGAAAATAAATTATCAAGAATCGACAGAAACAGAGAACTAGTTGCAAGTGGCATTTTGCCTTAAGACGAGATGCAAAAACTTTCCAGGAGGTGTGGTAATTGACTTCATCATCCGAAATTGAGATTTAGATAAAATTATCAACTGCCAACATTGGATTTGTGTGGCCTGATTACCTATATTGCACAAGTATAGGCAAACGTCGGTTCTGTGATGATGTCAACTAATCAATCGGACCCACTGCAATCGATATTGAGGGAATATTGTTTATAAATGTTCTTGTCCAATAATGTCCTCAAATTTAAATATAAATATCGTCCCCAAATAAAAAACAAAACATTGATACAGCATTGTTTTACCATCGGCTAATAAATATTGCCTCCAAATTGAAATATAAATTTTTGATGCAACGTTTTTTATCATAGGCTAATAAATATTGTCCTCAAATTTAAAAATGTATATTTATGCAACATTTTTTATAATCGACTATTAAATATTGTTCTCATGTTGATAATAAATATTGTTTTAATGTTGAATGGCCACAAGCATATCAACGTTTATTTTCTATTGATCTAAGTTCCTAAGATAAACTCAATTTCATTGACTGAAGTAACTAGAGAAGATATTTCGATACATATTTTCAAGTAAAAAATAATATCACTGCTGATTATTATCAGGTTTTCTATGTAGATATCGATCTAGCAACCCACTACTGATGAAAAGTCTAAAAAATTACATATGGAAGTAAAATCTATATATTAACAGTTATAAAAGTCAATAGAACTTGATTAGTTAATTCTAGAATTTCATTCGAGTTGATGCTAAATTAGCATCAGATTAATTCAAGGCATCTGCTCTTTAATAACAATAATATTGGGACCCCCATTAGGCATCCTAACAGATATTTTTTACTGAAATAATCCATAACTAGTGGTGTATCGTGCCTTAAGGCACATTGCTGGAACTTCCGTACCGTGATGAAATATTCGAGAAATTTTAAACGTTTTCAAATATATTAATACAAATACTGTAACTTTCATTATTTTTGCTATCTTGTTATATCTGAGCAAACCAAATGTAAATCATAAATCAATTTATCTCCAGAACATTAACAATCGTCATTTCATTTCAAATTCAATTTCAAAAAAATAGTTGCCTAATTTATACAAAATTGAAAAAGTGCTCCTGTATAGTCACAGTCTAAACGCATTTGCAAATAATTCTGTGCAACATTTTCACTTATACTGTGCTTAGCTTAGCGGCATTTGCACATTTTTCAATATTTTTCACAAAATTGGAAAAGTGCTCCACAGTCTAAACGCACTTGGGTAAACATTTGTACCAGAGTGGTGCTTAGACTGTGCTTAGCCTTGGGCAATTTTTGAATTTTTAATCCAAAATTGAAAAAGATGTAATAATTTTTTAGCCTCAAAAGCAATTGTTTTGTCAATACAAGCAGAAAGTTTTTTAGATCATTCAAATCGGAGCTTTGTTCACTCAAAAACTGCCATTTTTTGCACATTTAGCTTCAAAATGGCGGAACCTGTCTTTGCCACAAATTAAACACCTCTTCCCCCAATCATTACAAATTGAATGTTTTTTAGATCATTCAAAGCCACACTTCGTTCAGAAACTTTCAAAACGTCAAGAAATGCAAAAATTTTCATTTTCGATTTTCAGCCCATTACTATAACTACCCTACGGAAAGTTAAAATTATTACATATCATGTTTAGACCATGTAATTAATAAAATAAAATGAAAGTTAAAAAATCATATTTCATATTTTATTAACTCATTATTTTCCACCAGTGCCCCTATTAGAACTGCAAACAAAACATCGGTAAGCTCGCGTGCCTCATGGGGATTTTTTTTTTTATTTTCCAGGCTACGGTAAACTTTATTATTATTTATTTTACCACTGATATCATTTAGAATATTATGTAACCTGTTCAACCTGATAAATTCTACCCTGATAAAAATTTTAAGACAAAATTCAGAAAACTGCAAACAAACGTTGAAAACCAGCACATTGTCTTAAAAAATATTACTTTGATCGGAGAAAAATTTTCACAATTGTTGCAATTTTAAATGTTTATATTATTACCAACAGTAGTTTGAATCATGCATCATAATTTGTAGCAAGACTAATTCAACTGTTGATGTTATTACTAATAAAATTTCAAGCAATACGTCATAATTTATATTAGCACTATTTTCTCACTCGAAAAATATTGCAAGAATGTTGGTACATGATTAAAACAAGTATAATTATAAATATTTATAAAACAGAACGCAAATTAAATTGCGTATAGGAATGCAATTTGTGCACCTTGTATTAATTTTGTTATCAAACTTTGATAATGAAGAAATTAAGTAAACAAATAATGAGCTAACTATTTGTTGCCAAACTAGAACTGTTTAGAGATCGTGAATAATTTTGTTATGAACCAAATATCCAAATAGCTTTAACTAATAGCAATTGACTGATTGACGAATATATTCGTCATGAAGAAGTGGCAAAACTTTGTGCATTGACGTGTATAGTCGTCATGCGTATGGGACATTGATAGTTAGCTACTTAAGGGGGCGCTTATTAATCACATGATCGATTTTTGAAGGATTTTTGGTGATATTCAAAATTACACTCACTCCCCGCCATTTATTGTTTGTTACAATTTATTTTTGTTAATCAAGATTTTAATGTCTTATCCTGCCAAACATGACGTGTATTTTTAGTTACGAGAAAAATTGTAAATTTTTTGATTTTTTTAAAAATGTTTGGACTTTTTAAAAAAAACTCAGGTAAAAAATAAATGCATTTAATATCTTACTATACCCTCCATCCCCCACGTGATTATTTGTCAGACTACGCCTTCCCCTAAAAACTTCACGTGATTTGGACGCTCCCAAAGTGGAAATTTTGAAAAAAAAATATATGCTGAATTATGAAGTAGTTTAGAATATTTTGAAGCTATGACTGTATAAAAAAAGTAGTTGTAAGTAGTTGTTCCCGAAATGTGGAAATACTATCCTTGATCAATATCAATTATGTTTTAGAAGGAATATCATTTTCAATTACAATTTAGCTATTTAAGTATCATTTTCACACCAAAAGCTCATCATATTATATTTGTACTTGTACTTGAACTGCGTCGTGCGTATTTTAATGAAAAACCGAAAATATAAACGTAATTTATTGATTCCTTGGCAATGGCATTGCACATGTCGTCTGATATTTTCGTTTTGGAATGTTATCCAATTAACTTCTACATGACAGATTTGATCAGATATGATGCTCTTCCGCACATTTTTAATAAATTGGATTATACTATTTTTAAAATGTTTATGACATGATAAATGTATGCATCATAAATGTATGTATCATTTTATAGTTTATTGAATCAGGTTCTTGACTTCTTAAATAGCTAAGGAATGATTTGAATTACATAATCGTATCATCTGCACATTCATCTAATTTCTTAAAAAATGTCAACAAAAATTTATAACATCCCGAAGGAGTGGTATATGTGTTGGCCAGAAAATCCAATTTGCTAATTTTGTAAGACTGAAATATAAGACACGTTGTGTTGAAATGCATATGAGTCAAATTTTGAGCTTTTGTAGATGTTTCCGCAAAAAGGGCGGCACCGGTTTCTAAAATTTAAAAGCAATTTTATGTAACTCAATTAAAAGTTGCATTGATTACTTCTTGGTAAAGATTGGTCTAACCGTTTTTGTAATTAATTGTTGAACATTTTTTTATGACATTAATGAAATTATAATGGTTATAGTCTCATCAAAATTCCAAAATTGTATCGTCACAATTTTATAAGTTACAAAATCTAAATTTTTATTGATTAAGAATAATAAGTTCATGCATTAAAAGAATGATACTGCGAAAGGCTATTAGATAATAATATTTGAGAGAATCTTGAGTAAAGACCTGATGTTTTTACTACTTGATACCAAGCTGGCTAAGATGGTTATTGAAACCGCAACCACAAATTTTGTAAATAAAATATTCATCAACAGAGTTGGAATAACTATTTATTTAATTTATCTCTTGTGAAATTGCTTTTTTAACCTAATTTACTTCCTTGTTTACTGTTTTTCAATGTTTACACCTTTTCCAGGGTAAAGGGTCAATTGGTCCTTTTTACCCCATCCACGTGTGAGCTTTTTTCAGAAGTTATCTAACTTAAAATCAATAATATATCAATACATACATCATAAAACAAGTAAATAACATATATTTAAAAATTATATTAAGATCTCGTAAACTTAACAACAGTGCTCATAACCAAAAAGACTAACATCGAAAGAAAATACTCATATTATGGATTTTCCAACATTACCGTTTATCTCTCGATGGCAATGACTTAGGAATCAAGGTGAGGATTGATTATGCATCTTTTGACCTCTACTTACAAATATTCTTAGCTTTACTTGTTTTTGAGATGTCGGTGATGAGCCACTTACCCGTGAATCTTTAAGCCCCTTAAATTCTACAAATAACATAAAAAATCATGTCCTACCATGCCCATTCGAGAAGATACCTACTAATTTAAGGAAGATAAGAAATATTTATATATTTATGAATTTTATTTCAAATTCTTGTATCTTAATGCGCACAGTTAAATTTTTTATATATATGTTTCACTTGCTAAAACATTAATTTCCAATATGTCATTTTTATTACAGCACTCAACATATGTGCAGACTATGTCGGTATCATAAATTTAAAAATTATGACTATCAAGTTTTTTTTGGGTTTTCATATTTGTTGGCAATAAAAATTTGGGACTTTGGATTCTGAGCCTAGTATTCGATAATTCATAATATTATTAATAGTCTGTCCATATATGTAAATTAAGTTTTTTGCTGAGATAATTTAATTTTATAAATAAAGTATGAATAAGTATGAATAAATTTTTTTGTCTTCTGTGAGAAGTATATTATTGCATATTTAGTCTACATCTCTTCATGTTATTCAAATATTACGATAAGTTATTCAAAGTAAATGCATTTTTCGAATTTCATTAGCATAACATCGTAATAAATTTGTGCATTTCTCAAATTCATTTGGCAAAAACAAATTTTGCTTTAAGTGACCAGTTGGCGACTAAATAATTCATATTTGAAGTGATAAAGTATGTTTACTTGCAAAATATCCAGAAATTATGAAGGTTGGCGAAATGAAAATGGAAAACATCATACAAATTTAAAATGGTAGTTGATATGAATGACTTTTTTCTATCAGCAGCAGAATTTAATTTTAGACAAGAAGTTCAAATGTACTGGAAATATATTATATGTACTCAACCAAGAAGGAAAATAGTATAAAATTTGACAAGAAAATTAGAAGAATGACTATGTATTAATAAATTAATTAGAATTATAGGAAAGTGTAGTACACATAATAGTTTCACAAGTTTGTTCGGTTTACTGGTTAGATGATTGCTGGAATAACTGCCGTAATAGCTTAATTTTTATTTTTGAAATTTTTTTGAAAAATAACGTAAGAGCAAAAGTAATGTAAATGTACCTAATGTCGCCAACTATTTATGATTCCATATTACAGATTTCTGGCCAATGCGCAATTTTTTTAAAAATAGACTTTTGCAATAAATAATTTCTAATGATATAAAAAGATGCAGAAGACCCACGCCCCAGACTCTCGTGACTTTTTGCGGTTGCTGAAATATGTTAGAAGTCAAAACATATTTTTGATATCAATCATAAATAGTATTGGCACCTGCGTACGTCTAATGTCGAATATATATATAATATATATATATTCGACATTAGAGTTGTCGAAAGTCTAGAAAAGACATCTAGAAAATAGAGACATGAAACCCAAAACGATCCGTTGAAAACGAAAAACTTTATAATCTATATGTCACTTTAACATTTAAAATTTTAACTTTAAAAATTGTATGTGGTAATTCTATGGTAAGTTTTAGGAGGAAATAACTATAAAATTGTTGGGGACCAAACATTTTTCAACTTTTACAAGCTATAATATGAAAATATATAGGAAGAAATTTGATAGATTAAATTATGGATGTGAACTAAAATCAATAGAGAAAGAACGTAAAACGTATGTTGATTTCATACCACAACTTTCTTTGGCAGAAGTCTAAAAATATTATAGAACAACAAAATGAAGTATTCTAACCCTTAGAATCTTTCTTATGACCAGAATGCCAATAATTTAGGTTCTTTTATTAAAAAAAAAAACAATTAGATCAATTTTTTAATACTCCAAGTATTCAAAATCCTAGACATATTTTTCAAAACAGAACACGAATTCAAATTTTAATGACAAAAATCTATTTCTATTAGCTCATATATATAGAGTACTTACTCTTAACCCTTCACTTGTCTTACAAAGTTAGAGAGAAATTTCTATTAGAGTATTCTAAACTTTGCAAATTTGTGAAACTGAAAATATATTTTATGAGAAGTCCTACTTATTGCTCGCCTGCCAAATATTTAATACCTGGGCGCCAGACTCAATTAATAAATCATCGTTGAAAATTTAGAATATCTCACTTTTAGAGAAGCTGGTCAACAACTTTAATAAAATAAACCAAATTTAATAAAATCTTATATAAATTAAATTAAAACAATGTACAAAAATTAGTGAACCATCTTAATAATAGACTTTATTCTATGCTGATGTCTGATACCATCAGAAAATTGAAAAAAAAAATTTTTTAGATAGTAAGTAATTTTTAGATTTTACTCGTATTTAAATATATCAGTTAACATTTTAATTTTATAATGCCTAATGTACAAATTGAGAATTCTCAAACACCTATACTTTTCCATATCCTTATTAGCAATTTGATGGATTGAGTATTCTATTTTATTTGTGGATAATGGAACAAATACCTCAGTAATATAAATGGTTTGAGCATTTTAAAACTATGAGCTACTTAATATATTTTTAACACCAAAATGCATCATTTTGTCTAAAAATGTCGATAACCCGAATATTACGTCGCAAGCAAAATTAATATCTAATCTTTTACTATAAACAGCTGCTGTTCGGATAACAAATATCTACAACCAGTTTCATCATATTTTGATAATTAAAATATTAGTTTTGTGATGAAAACATATGGTAATCACACTGAAAAATATACGAGATAAAAATTTAAAATTATGAATTTTAGTCTTCAAGAACTTTCGTCAGTCGTATTGTTACTGTTAAATGCAGTCCATTAATTTTTTTTGAGAAATTTCCATAACGTTTTTAAAATTCATTATGTATTTTGCTAAATCACAGTAGAGTCATTTGTAAAAATATATAATACGTTATTTTTTATTTCATAACAATAAAAATTAAAAAAATAGAATGAAGTGTATCTACTTCATATACAAATAATCTTGGGGTAAGCTAATATTGTCTCTACAATCTAAAACCATAATGTGAATTTCAAAACTATATCACCAAGGTGAAGATCAAAATGAATAAAAAGTGAATGCAGAAGAATAAAATTATATTCAAACAAAGTTCAAAAGGATTACGACATAATAGACAAACCCAACCGATGGTCAAGGACGATTTTGCATAAATGTGACAAGAATCTTTGTAGACCTTGTTTTGTATATTAATTATTTTCTGCAGGTCAAGGCTAAGAAATCTACGCGTTAATATTAATTAATTTATGAGATAAAATAATCATTTATAAACAAATTACATTGGTATATAGATTTAGAAAGGTTTTTTCATCTAATGCAAAAGCTCCCGATTTGAAGAAAATGGATACATTAACTATAGGCAGAATTTTTGGCACAAAAAAAATATACTTGAAATAAAAAAAAAAACTGATTTTTGTAAAAATCATAAATCTGCTAAAGTATTTTGAATGGTTTTGGCTATTATAGTACTTATGTTGGTATCTTATAGTATTTTAAAGTATTGTCGTTTTTGCCTTTGCAACTTGGAATATAAAACAGATCAGTTTTATCATAATTTAATTTTTTGGTTTATATTTTTTCAAAAAAAATCCTGAAACCTTATTATTTCATATTGTGTTTGTGTTCAAAACAATATGTTTAAAAATAGTATCTTACGAAGGTTAGCAATAAAATTACAAGAGACACATTATAGTAATGTTTTGGCTCGATTCTACATTTGTGGTTAGCAGAAATTTATTGTATCTATTATTAAATGATAATTAACTAGTTTATTATTAAAACATTAAAGGAATATATATACACTAGTAATTATCTTAATCGATTGATTTTATCCAATTACTAAAGCCTGAAATATTTTTACAAATTGTCTGAACGTTTATAAAACACATCTGGATTTCATCAGATGTATTTTTTCTATGTTGAGAAATTAGTGTTTGAATATACATTATATACAAATGTTCTGTATCTCAAATAACAATTTATTTAAACAAATTATTATAATCAATTTATGTACAGAATTTGCAAAAACAATTCGGTATTTAACACGTTAATTGCCACAAAAAGAAAAAAATATCAGAAAACATTTTGACATAAATCATGGTAAACTTAGTTAGAATATTTCGTTAAAAATTCATCAAGAAAATTTAATGTATCAAAAATAATTTTTTTTTCCAAAATTCCTGCAAAAACACTATGGTCCTTAGGGTGGTCCTTAATATGGACATTTTCGAATTTCCTTGCTCACAGGGACTCAAATGCTTCCAAATTAATAAAAAAAATCTTCTATAAGTTTCAGCTCTTAATATTGTCTTTTATACAATGCGCAATTCAATCAAAGTTTTTGTATGGAAATAGCAAGGGAAAATTTTCAAAAATTTTAAAAATGTTTTTTAGATATAACTTAGCAAACGAATGAATGAGTTTTATTCAAAATTCGACGCTCTACAAAACAAATTATAAAAAATCTGTTTTGCAGAACGTCGAATTTTCAATAAAAATGACTCGAATTCTCACTTTTAATTCATTTGTCACTAAGTTATACCTATAAAACATTTTCAAAATTTTCAAAACTTGAAATTGCGCACTATCTAAAAGTTAATATTAAGAGCTAAAACTTCTAGAGAATTTTTTTTCATCAGTTTGGAAGCATTTAAGCCCCTGGTAGCAATAAAATCCGAAAATGTCCATATTAAGGACCACCTCAATGGTCCTATATTAAAACTTTTTTTCTCTCTTAGCGTCAGACACGTGGACATGACTGACGTGGATTTTAAAGTGCTGAAAATCTTTTGAAATGATCAAGTTTAATATATATATATATATATATATATATATATATATATATATATATATATATATATATATATATATATATATATATATATATATATATATATATAGGTATAGGTATATTTATGGTATATTTGCCAGAGTGATTCATTTAAATATATATTGCATAAATGCTACAATTTTGCATAAATCAATAGAGATAAACATAGTGCAAGTTTATTATTAGCAAAAGTGAATTGAAGTGTTTTCGTCATAAATAAAATCGTCGAAGTGAAGCCAAATGTTATAGATATCACAGATACATTTATAGTTTGGATAATTGAATTTGCTGTATTACGTATAATACATTACACACTTATTTTTAATATTATTTCAAATTTTAGATCTTATGTACTCTTGAATAATTTAAAAAATCTTTAGAAAAATGTGTTGGTTTTTAATAAAATTGTATTAGAGCTTCCTAGATGCTGAATGATGGGATAGATATGGTTCTCGAAACGTACAAAAGAAAAAAATTATGATATATTGGCTATTGATATATTAATTATACAGTATATGGTATAATTTAAATATAATCCAATATTTGTTATATAAGTGTATTTATGTAGTACTAACAAAACAATAAGTGAAGTATTTTAATGATGAGGCTGGAGATTACGTTTAATTTCATTAATACTATCAACAATATTTTTTAAATTGTGTTTTATTTAATATTTAGTGAAAAAATTATTCATTTATAAACGGGGGACGGAACACATAGTGAAAATATTAATTATCTGGGCCATGATTTGCATAAAAATACATAAGTGTACTTTCACTTATGTGATACTTCAACATGCTTTTATACGGATACCATCAATATTAACACGTTACAATTTAGTTGAACAAATATGGAAATATTGTTCAATTCCTAAATTTCCATGACTGGACAGAAGTAAATATATATGCAAAAAAATATAAACCATCACATCATATTTTCATATGTGATGGGATGCATATGTGACCTATGTACATATATCTTCAATTTTGGCCATGCTAGGTACAAATTTGGTTCGGGTGAATTGAACTAAATTAAATTCAGTTATAAATTAAATATGTAGCATCTATCAATGCTTCCATAATTATTTATTTAATTAAAGTGTATATATGTATGCCTGCAAGATGACGCATAGGACATACGAGGTATGTTCAAAAAGTACCCGGAATTTTCGTTTTTTCAAAAAAATATTTATTTATTCGTCTACATTAATGTGGTCCCCTTCAAAGTAGTCCCCCCCAGATATAATACACTTATGCCAGCGTTTTTTCCAATTTTCGAAGCACCCTTGATATTCACTTTTTGATATGTCCTTGAGCACTCTCAGCGATTTTCTTCAATGGAGGAAAACCGCCGTCCTTTCATGGGTCTCTTCAACTTTGGGAATAGGAAAAAGTCACACGGAGCCATATCTGGTGAATTTTTGCACTTTGCAACACTTTATTTCATTTTTTACGCAAAATTTAATACAAATTCTTTGACTTTTCAATTCTTCCATTGTAAAAATCGCCGAGCTCAGAAAAACACGTCGAACCTTAGCGACTACCACAGACAAAGTAAACAGTGAATATAGCTGAAAATTTCATCATACTTTAGGGGCATGTATACCAACACAATGAAAAAAAAATTTTGACAATCAGACACTCCAGACCCGCGAAATTTAATTATTAGTAATTCCGGGTACTTTTTGAACACACCTCGTACATCAGTTGACAGATCTGCTCAGGCGCAGGACGTTCTGATGTTTTGAAGCTGATGTAATACATCCAGTTATATATATATATATATATATATATATATATATATTTATATATATACATGGTGTTATAACACATTCTACCAGAATGCACAGAGGAAATTGAATTTAGACATTGTATATTCAAGCAAGTAGTAAAAAACTCCGCAACATGCACTGATATTTCTTGGTAGAATTGAAATATCAAGAAAAAATCAGACGTAAAAAAATATGAATCAAATATTTATATTTAGCCAATTTTGTTTCATTCAAATTAAGTCAATACTGAAATTACATCAGTTCAATCAGTCAAAAAAAAAAATATTATAAATATTTATATATCACCTCCTTCGCTTTCATTTTGCTTGTTTTCTAAATTTTTAGTCTGTCATTGAAAGTTCTAAAACGCAGAAATTCGAATATAAATCAATTGTTAAAGAGTGCCAAATAAGTTGTTAGCATTGACAAACTGTTCGAAATAAAAAAAAACGTATTTAACTCTAGAGAAAAATATACTACAAAACGCGGACGAAAATAACTTTGTCGAGTCCTTGAATAAGTTCTGCCAGCAGAAAAATATTCTATGCAGTTTTATAATGGGATCTCTGTGTTCTATCACTTGTCAAGAATGAATTGTGGGAGATTAGAAATAATCAGCAGAAACAGTAGTGCTTTTTTTAATTTTTATCGTAAGATAATGAATATCAACACTAATTAGTAGTTGCTTTAATTATTTGTTGTTATCACATAATAGTGATATCAACTAACAAGTCAACGTTTTTGCAAACAAATCCGGTTCAATAATTTTATTTTTTCTCGACATTTCAAGTCATTCTGAATCGTTTGACACCAAAATTGAAGCTATGTATAAATTGCATTAAAGCAAGTGACATAAAATTTCCGATGTGTATAAATTTCTGAAATGGTCAATTATTCCAAACATTAATGATTTTTCACATTTGAACCACTTTTCGAGGGCCTACAATAAATTGTTTTTCGTTTAGATAAAAAAAACCTCAGTATAGTTTTGACAACTAATTACGAAAAAACGGTCCAGTCTGAAATCATTCGAATAGTTTATCAAATTTCTAATTTAAAAAAAATCTGTTAATTTTCAAGAAACAACTGGTACGATCATCTCGCAAAGCTAATAAACGCATGTCTTTGAATTGCTTGAATTTTTTTAAATTGATTAAAATTTTTTTGAGGAAACAGAGAAAACAAATTTATCCTCCGAAAAGTTAAAAAAATATATACTTTTGAGTCTCAAAACAAATTATAACCACAAGGTTTGGGTTCAAAATTTCAATCAATTTTTACTTGGAAGTGTAAATCAATATGTTTATAATCCTAACAATAATTCAAAAGCAATAAATTTGGTGTTCAATAATAATAATAATAACACTATTTAAAAATGATCATAACTCAATTTTTTTTTATTAAATTCTCATCTGAAAGATCTCATTTGTACAATTTATATACTCATTGGTATTTATAAAACATTTTATAGGTTATATTATTTTTATTTATGTTATTTAAATTCAGAACCTAAATTTGATATCGATCAAATGCACATTTTGTCGAATAACATTTTCCCAGTTATAATTTCCCAGAATTTATCGAGAAGTAGATATATGAAGGTCCGGGGTTAAAAAGGTCCACCACCAATGTGTCAAAAATCAGTAAAGTTAAGCATTGTTTAACAACAATATTTGAAAGTAGAGGAAAAAAGATGTATAACCAGCTATAACCTCGATTCTCATGAATTTGCTATCGGGAGATAAACGGGGTAGTCTTTGAAAATCCATAATAAAAGAATTTTCTTCTGCTGGTGGTTTTTTAGTATTAGTTAAAAATGTACATATTTTGTAAAATACCTTTAGAATTATAACATATATACTTTCAATTAAATTACTTTAATTCCCCGAATGTTACTTGAAACTTTTCAAAAAGCAGGCCAAAGAAGAAATACTTAATTTATTTTCTATTTACCCTCGCAAAAATTTAAAAATTTTGTATAAGCTCAGTAGTATTATTCACAATTATATACAAAATCCAGAATCTAAAAAATCTGAAAAACTTGAAACGTAATCAATAAGTCGAAAGACCAAAAAAGACTTGAATGGATTAACTAAGTTTTCTATAGAAAGTGTATAAATCTTCCGGTTTGATTGTATTGACAAAATGTAGACAAATTAATGGGGTTTATTGTTTTTATAATATTCATTGTATATAGCATTCAAACAACACATCCTTATACACTTAGAGTATTAATATTTTTGATTCTCTAGAAACTGTTTAGAATATACCTTACTTAGCAAAACAACGTTTGCCGGGTCAGCTAGTATATATATACACACCTATATATACGTATTTTATACGTAATATATACATTATATAAAACGTAACATGTACATTACACAACAATGTATTTTATACCTAAATATAATCCTGTTATAGAAGACTAGATTAAGCACGTGTTTATTTTAAAACCCAATAAAAACACATACTCCAAAATGTTCCTCACCCCTGCATTTCTTTCAACCACACATAACCTATTTATAACCTCGTTCTTACCGCTTGATACAATTCCCAATCACATCACATTTCTTGTCGAACACCTCACACGAGTTTCATTTCACCACAATAGCAATATCACAGAATCGTATTAAACGATAACTTTTTATAACGATTATTTATTAAAAATAACGTAGTAATAATAGAAATGGTCTTGTTACTTTGACACTTATCAGCTGTTTGAGTTCTCATTGTACTGAAAGCGGAGACAATGCGCAACTTCGGCAGACGGATCAATGAAACTTAGCTAGTATATACGCAATTCGATTGTTGTAGGTAGAAAGAGGTTGATGGTATGTATTTAGTGGCGGTATCTTGCAGAGGAATATAGAAGTGTGGTTCTGATATAAATTTATTGCACCTTTTATAAAATCGGTGTAGAAAAAACCGTGGTCTAGTGCGCAGCGCTTTGGCCTTGCACCCGCTGTGTTCCTGATCTCTCTGGGTACCAGTCTGATCTCTATGGGTAGTGATATCTAGTAGAAATATATCTAGTAGAAATCTAGTAGTGATAACTGTAGAAAGTACCGTGGTTTAGTGCGCAGCGCTTTGGCCTTGCACCGCTGTGTTCCTCATCTCTATGGGCACCAGTCTGATCCCTATGGGTAGTGATATCTATTTTCAATTGAAACTATAGATCAACTAGGGTTGCATGGCAAATGCGGTGCCTTAAAGCAAATTGATGGAACTTTCCGTACCAGTATTAATTATTTGAGGATAAAAAACAATAACTAGTGGGGCGCATGGCATCGTGCCTTAAGGCAAATTGCTGGAACTTCCCGTAACAAAAAATTTTTTTTTTAAAAAACGATTAACATTTTTGAAAAAAATTTACTTCGAAAATATTAGATTTTTGAGAAACTATAAATTTGACAAAAAACTACTTTTTTTTGAATAATGTTTTTTTGAAAAAAAATGTTTTCTTTATTTTATCATATTTTGGAAATTCTGAACTTTTTTTTAAAGCAATCGTCCTGCTTGAACTGCATAGAGACGAAATATCGAAGTGCGTAAACGCCGCGCCGCCGTCTAACGGATAAGCATTGGTACGGAACCCATAGGAATGTAAACAAAATTTATACTTATTGTTAAAATCTCTATAAAATATCTGATAATTTGATGTGCATATATCTAATGATCATTTTTAACCGCCGAATGGCATTTTATTTTACTTTTTTCATAAGATCTCCGAAACCGCTAGACCTGCCTTCATGAAAATTGATCAGTTCTTGATATTGTTAATACAAGTAAAATGATTAATTGTCCGAATTATTCAAATCGGACGCTCCGTTCTCTTAAAATTTGAGATACCGTTGTTGGCACTTTTTGCCCCGTATCTTCGGAACGGCTAGACCTGCTTTCGCCAAAAACTAATCAGCACGTCTTATTATCAATACGAATCGAATGTTTTTTGAAGTATTCAAATCGCTTCATCCGTGTTCCCGAAATCGTCGACGAAAATTTGTATCCGCACATACATACATACACACGCTCACACATACACACACACAGATACATCCATTTTTTCTAAGGTATGCCAAAATGTTCCGAAGGTGTTGAAACGTAAAGATATATAAAATTTTCATTTTCGATTTTTTTGCGATTACTATAACTTGCCCTACGGGAAGTTAAAAATATGTTTTATGTAAAAAAACTTAAAAAAAATTTTTTTTTGATATTTTGGGATTCTTTTGCCTTCCTAAAATAATCGTTTATGTTTTTTACATAATTCTAATGGGAAGCTTAGCTCTCTCAAAAACTGCAATTTTTTACACTTTTTGTTTCTAATCTCTGTAACGCCTGGGCATGCCTTTGCCAAAAACTAATCGCCACGTCTTCTCATCATAATAAATTAAATATTTTTTGAATCATTCAAATTGGATGCTCTGTTCTCTCAAAAATTAATTTCAAATTTCTTCATGCCTCCTAAACGATTGCACCGACTTTTTCCAAAAACTAATTAGCACGTCTTCAGAATTTTTGAATCATTCAAATCGGTTGATCTATGCGCTCGAAAAATTGTAACCAAAAATACGTACGCATACACATGCATCCATTTTTTCTAAAGTATGCCAAAATGTTCAAAAACTTTTGAAACGTAAAGATATGCAAAAAATTTCATTTTCGATTTTTTCGCAATTACTACAACTTACACCAGGGGAAGTTGAAAATATGATATTAAATAAAGATAGCTCATACTCAATGCGATTTGCCTCTACCTTGACAGGCTAATATCAAGAAGTATGATTTCAAAATTTCAATTGAGATTACATATTTTGAATGCAATATCAAATGTGAGTGACCTTTCAGGACGTAGTTAGGAAGGGACAACAAGTGCCATCTGCAACAAATAACAGCTAAAAACAACAAAATATAATCGGTAGTATTAGATACATTTTAATAAAAAAATATATCAACCTTTGGTTGCATCTTGTAAAACCCCAAAAGAAACTGCTCTAGTTGCTGCAAGAAAACAATTTTTAAAAACATTTTTTTAATTGCGTTTTTCATATAAAATGGTACTAAAAACTGCCAAAAAGCAAAAGGGGTATTTTCTGTGCAATCAGACGTTTCACACATAAAATCTAACTTCACTCATATGTTACCATGACAAATCCGAAAGATGCACTTAGTTTCTTTTTTTATGTTTATGCGATTTCTAGGCTAGACTTTAGGTAATAAACAGCACAGCAACTACATAGCATTTTGATAGTTTTTAGTACCATTTTATATGAAAAACGCAGTGTAACATTGATCTATTTTCCGGAATAATTTGGCACTTCATGTCTTATAAATGTAAGTTAAATAAGAAATCGTTAAAATTAAAACAAGATCTTTATTTACACTTTCGCATATTTACACTAATGTTTACGAAACAGAGAATAATATAATATAATATATACAATAATACGCCTTAGAATATAGATGTACATCTCTTATATGGAATTTGTTTTGTATATATAATTATAAATCGTGTTAAAATTAACGTTAAAATTAATAAATCGTCTAGAAGGATAGGAAGCGAATAGAAATAATAATGCCGGCGATTTATTATTATTAATATTATTATTATTGAATCACATTCATTCAGAGTTTTGTTAGATGCGAGAAACGTGTTACATACATCTATAGAAATATGTCTCGTAATAATATACATTCAAATTTGAATTTGAATTGTATTTAAATTAAATGAAGAACTGTTCAATATTGTAAAAAAATCGTTATTTATCGGCTGAGGTAAAGGATTCATATTTAATAAAATTTGCAATATGGCAGATGTACAGGATCATGTCAGTCAAATATGTGTGATATAAAAAGTGTTTTTCTAAAAATTTTGGAAAAAAAAAAAAATTCTTTGATACTCTAAGTTTTCTTGATTTATTTTTAACTAAATTGTCTAATAAAGTTATTAAGTTACCATGGTCCATGTGAAATTTTTTCTGATATTATCGTGGCAACGAACGTGTTAATGATAAGTTATTTTGAAAATATTGGTGAGTGAGTAAAAATAATAAAAACGAAGCAATATTTACTAAATTTTAAAATCTAAATAATTTTCAAAATTTAATTCTTGATATCAAGAATTGTAGTTCAGTCACTCCATTGAACTGATTAAATGAGAGCGCTAATTAAATAAATTTGCAAAGGGTCAATTTATATAAAATATTTTCCATTAGCAATTTATTTTATTTTCAAAAATGTTCCAACTACCTAAAAGAATTAATTTAATATTTTATTTAAATTTAAGCTCCGATAAAAAACGATTTTCTTAAATATGACAAGTTTCTTTCCTTATTTGTTAAAGTTACCTAAAACCTAATAAGCTAAACTATTATTTATTAAAGTATTAACATTAAATTATTTATATTATAATTACTAAAAAATAAAAAGCAGTAATTAAGTCAAAATGAAATTAATGTCATTCTATAGTTTATTTTGTTATCAATATTTTTAACATTTACTTGTACATATTAAAATAATTTATTGAGATTTCTGGTTCAAAAAAAATTAAGATCACTTATTTTTAAAAGAACACAATTTTTAAGATTAACTTAGTATATGATGATGGTAGATTTATTTATTTAATTAAGTATTTATTTATTTGCAGTAAAATGGCAGTGAGCTCCTGAATTTCGATGGGGCTTATACGTATTTTAACAAAAAAAAGGATTTCTCAAAATTTGAATTTAAATTAAAAATTATCTGTTTTAGTCGCAAATTTTGGTAAACAAATTCTAGGTATCACTGAATTTTATGAAATTTGAGAGATATTGAGTTCCAAGAAGTATTTTCTAGAAGAACTTCTACTTTTCAGTTTAAAGAAAAATCTTATGATTGGAATAATTATGATCAAAGTAATTTAGTTTAAAGAAAAATATTTGTTAAATAAATGTTCTAAACTAAAATCTATCCAATTTTCAGTTTCAAAACATATAAGCAAACAAGTATGTTTAGGCACCAGAATTTTTAAGTTAAAATTTTAGTTTTAAGCAATAGAATACAAACTTCAATACTACAAATTTAATAAACAAATAAAATTTGAACTTTTGAAGCTTTTTGAATTTTTGAAAATTCAAAGTTGAAGTAACGTGAAGCATAAATATCTCATATATAAAGTTCTGCTGCAAGAATGTTTAAATGAAAACTCATACGCGGTTATTCGAATTTTGATAAATCTTTTTGGAGTTTGTTAAGGGGAATTTTCAAGATGTAAATGATTATGAAAATGTAGTAATCAAGATTCATAAAATATAAGCAATCGATTTTATCGAATATAAATTTGTCTACTAGAATTCAGAACATAATAGTTAAATTTTCTGCATAATTTCTTATCATATGAATGGATTGATCGACCAAAATATGATAAAAAAATCCTGTATCAAAAATCTTGCAAATAACATCAAATTCTCTATAAAATTCACCATATTTTGCTCAAAATTTCAAGAGTCTAACAAATTCCGAGTCAATAATCCAAATATTTTTTTTCCAATACGTACATGTTACCGCCTAATAATTTTCCCTAGAATGATCTTCGAATGGCCTTTCTTTAAATGTTAGTTATTTATTTACTGGTTCTGGTTTCACGATTGCTTCGGGTTGGCAGGAGGTGCAGGAGGAGGTGTCCTGAAGCACTGGAGCAGAAAAGCTGTATAGATCACAAAAGCTATCGAAATAGCTATCAGGGCATACATGAAAATGTTCAATTCTGGTTGTCTAAAACGGTTTTTCCTTAACCATTCGAGGACGTCGGTTTCTGACAACATGTCACCTGAAGAGGAAAGGGATAGATTAGTCATAGTTAGTAAAATGACATAAAATGTTTTTTTGGTTTGAAGTAACTAAATTATTTTGTCACACTGTTGGACTAGTATATTTTGCTAATCATTAATTTTAACACTACTACTAACACTAAAACTACTTTCATTTTCAAACGTTTTAGAAATCTGGTATTCCGAATCAACTGCTCAAATTGTGACTTAAGATAGATTGGTGACAAAATAGTTAATTTTTCCAATTTCCAAAATCCTTGGTGATAAAAATAATATCTGCTCATATTCTAGAACACATATTTTTTTATTATACGATTGAATTGATTTACAAAAATATGATAAAAAATTCCAGTATAAAAATCTTGAAAATAGCATTCAAATCTCAAAAGTTCAATGAGTCAAAGTCAATAATCCAAATATGTTTTTTGAAATTAAACATTAATAAATTTTATTTTTTAAATTCATTATTACTACATGAAATTAAATAAAAAGGCTTAAGCAATAATATAGAAATTCCCAAAATCCTAAACAATTTTGAAATCGTGCTATACGTAATTTTTAATTTTTTGAGACGTTTTGCTGAACGCTGTTTTATTCAACTAGAGAAATAAATAAACACAATGATATTTTATTTTTTGGAATACAATAGATAGTTTTTGGATCGTTTTGAAGTAATGTAAAACATCTTACAAAATTTCCTTACATACTTCAAAAAGATTTATCAAAATTCGAAAAACCGCGTAGGGGTTTTCATTAAACATCCGCACAGCAGAATTTCATATATAAGATATTTAATATCTTATGAAAATCATATATAAAATCATTAAATTTATTAAATAAAATATCTTATATATAAAATTCTGCTGCACGGATGTATGAATTAAAACTCCTACGCGGTTATTCGAATTTTGATAAATCTTTTTGAAGTTTGTTAAGGGGAATTTTTTAAATGTAAATGATTATAAAAAATAGTAATAATGTAGGAATAAATAAAAAAAAAACAAAAAAAAAAAATGTTATTCTTTAACATTGGAAACATTTAGTTAAATGAGAACTGTCAACTGTCAGAAATTTGAATGCGCTTATGAGCCTAGATATTATTAGAATATAATATATTCATGATTATGAATAAGAAAAATGTAATGACTACATTATTACTAACAATAAGCAGCTGAGATGTGCCAGAATTAAAATAATATAAGATACAGTATATGTTTGGAAAATGAAATTATATAATTTTGCCTCACTTTACTGAATTAATTTCTAATACAAAAATAATTACTTATTAAAAAAATTATTTAAAAGTTTTGTTATGTCAAAAATTCATTTGTTTGGCATTGGATATAGAGTATTTAGTTAGTTGATCGTAGATAGAATAGTGCACGTATGAACAGGATTTAACAAATTAATTCACATAAAATATGAACTTAAGTAATAATGTACATTTTGAACTATTATTAGTGAAAAAAATGTAATCTAGATCTAGAATTATAATTACTAAAAAAACAATTAGAATTACTCTAGATCTCGAATTATAATTACTAAATGTAATCTAGAATTATATTTACTAAAAAAAAGGTAAAATATGGTACGAGGTTATAAAAATTATAGGCAATATTATTGAAAAAATTATATGGCGTAAAATAATCCAAGGTGTTAATGTTATGTACTAACTAATTATTATTTTTTAACTAAACAATAAATATCAGTATAAGATATTAAAAAAATCGTATTTTTAATTTGTAGATGAGGGTACAGAAAAAAGTCTGTTGGGCCAGCTAGTATATGTATATATATATATATATATATATTATTTTTACCTCTGTATATACTTGGAAACCGTTTCCTAAAGTAAACTATCGCAGGCAATTTTATGACACCCCATTTTCTGGCATATCTGGCATCTGACATTTTCACAAAAGTAATATCCAAATTTTCAAGTTCCCCATCGATATTTTCCAATTTGGCCGATACTTGTTCACTCTCATCGTGGTCCAACTCATCTAAAACATTAGGAAAAAAATATTACCATTGAAAATTTTATTAGTTGATTTGATAGTTTTTTTATACAGTTAAGAAAACTGTCAAAAATTCGTTCTCGTCGAGAAGTTTATCTAACATTTTCTTGTTGACT
>NW_020539725.1:70536289-70557254 GCF_003426905.1 Ctenocephalides felis
CGTTTCCAATTGAACTAGCTGTAAGTGGAATTCTGTCTTAAGGCAATTAAGAATCGTGCCTCAAGGCAAATTGCTGGAACTTCCCGTACCAAAAATTATTATTTTTTTAAAAACTTTTAATATTTTTGAAAAAAAACTTACTTCGAAAAAATGAGATTTTGAGAAACTATAATTTGACAAAAAATTACTTTTTTTAAAAAAAAATGTTTTCTTTATTCTGTCATATTTTGGAAATTCTGAACTTTTTTTCATAGCAATCGTACTGCTTTAACTGCATAGAGACAAAATATCGAAGCGCGTAAACGTCGCGCCGCCGTCTAACGGATAAGCGTTGGTACGGAACCCATTAACGTAAACAAAATTTATACTTATTGTTAAAATCTCTATAAAATATCTGATAAGTTGATGTGCATATGTCTAATGTTCATTTTTGACCGCCAAAAGGCATATTTTTTTAACTTTTCTTATTAGATCTCCAAAACCGCTAAACCTGCCTTCATGAAAATTTAATCAATTTTTCATCTTGTCAATACAAGTAAAATGTTTTTCGAATTATTAAAATCGGACGCTCCATCTCTTTAAAACTGAGTTACCATTTTTGGCACTTTTTGCCCCGTATCTTCGGAACAGCTAGACCTGCCTTTGCCAAAAACTAATCAGCGCGTCTCGTTACCAATACGAATCGAATGTTTTTTGAATTATTCAAATAGGTTGATAGGTGTTTCCGAAATCGTCGACGAAAGTTTGTATCCGCACACACATACACACGCGCACACACACACATACATCCATTTTTTCTAAGGTATGCCAAAATATTCAGAAACCTTTGAAACGTAAAGACATATAAAAAAAGTTATTTTTGATTTTTTGCGATTACTAAAACTTGCCCTACGGGAAGTTAATTATTGAATATCTTTGTATCTACAAAATATCTCGACCTGCCTTCGCCAAAAATTAATCAACACGTCTTTCCGTCATGGGAAATGAATGTTTTTTGAACCATTCAAATCGTTTGATCGGTGCGCCCGAAATCGTGGACAAAAAAATGTATCTGAACATACATTATTTTTTTAAGGTATGTCAAAATGTTCAGAAAACATTTGACATGTAAAGATATGCAAGAATTTCATTTTAGATGTTTTGCGATTACTAGAACTTACCCCAGGAAAGTTAAAAACTTGTGGGGTGTATGGTATTGTGGCTAAGGCAAATTGCTGGAACTTCCCGACGTAACGAAATGTTCGAGGAATATTAAATGTTTTCAAATAGATTATTATAAATATTGTGACATTGTCTAATATTTATAAGAATTATATAAACTGAATTGCAAAGTTGAAATTATTTGTTTAAAGTATATTAGAACTATAGTCAGAATTAAAAATAAAATCTGAATTATTTTCGATATACAAACAAAATTAAAAAAAAAAAAAAAAAAAAAAAATTAAAGAAAAAAGTTGGAACATTTTTTTTTTCCAAAATCAATTATTTTGTTCTTAAATTAAAATTAAAAAATCTTAGTTAGGAAGGGACAACAAATGTCATCTCCTACAAATAACAGCTAAAAACAACAAAAAATAAATCATTAGTATTAGATACAATAATAAAATATATCAACCTTTGGTTGGATCTTGTAAAACCCCAAAAAGAAACTGCTCTCGTTGCTGTAAGAAAACAATTTTCTAAAAACATTTTTTTAATTGCGTTTTCCATATAAAATGGTACTAAAAACTACCAAAAAGCAAAAAAGGTATTTTCTAAGCAATCAGACGTTTCATACATAAAATCTAATTTCACTCATATGTTATCATGACACATCCGAAAAATGCACTTATGATAAGTTTCTTTTTTTATGTTTATGCGATTTCTAGGCTAGATTCTTTAGGTAATACACAGCACAGCAACTACATAGGATTTTGATAGTTTTTAGTACCATTTTATATGAAAAACGCAGTGTAACATTGGTCTATTTTCTGGCATAATTTGGCACTTCATGTCTTATAAATGTAAGTTAAATAAGAAATCGTTAAAATTAAAACAAGATCTTTATTTACACTTTCGCATATTTACACTAATGTTTACGAAACAGAGAATATATAATATAATATATACAATAATACGCCTTAGAATATAGATGTACATCTCTTATATGGAATTTGTTTTGTATATATAATTATAAATCGTGTTAAAATTAACGTTAAAATTAATAAATCGCCTAGAAGGATAGGAAGCGAATAGAAATATTAATAATGCCGGCGATTTATTATTATTAATATTATTATTATTGAATCACATTCATTCAGAGTTTTGTTAGATGCGAGAAACGTGTTACATACATCTATAGAAATATGTCTCGTAGTAATATACATTCAAAATTGAATTTGAATTGTATTTAAATTAAATGAAGAACTGTTCAATATTGTAAAAAAATCGTTATTTATCGGCGGAGGTAAAAGATTTATATTAAAATAAAAGTCAGATGTGTCTGACGCTAAAAAGTTACACATGAACCTTGTCAGACATATATGTATGACATACGAGATTTGGTAAAAAAAGAAAAAAAAAGTGTGACATAAAAATAGTGTTTTTACAGGAATTTTGGCAAAAACAAATTTTTCTTTGATACATCAGGTTTTCTTGATACATTTTTAACTAAATTGTCTAATAAAGTTATTAAGTTACCATGGTCCATGTGAATTTTTTTCTGATATTATCGTGGCAACGAACGTGTTAATGATAAGTTATTTTGAAAATATTGGTGAGTGAGTAAGAATAATAAACACAAAGCAATATTTACTAAATTTTAAAATCTCAATAATTTTCAAAATTTCATTCTTGATATCAAGAATTGTAGTTCAGTCACTCCATTGAACTGGAGCACTAATTAAATAAATTTTACAAAGAGTTAATTTATATAAAATATTTTTCATTAGCAACTTATTTTATTTTCAAAAATGTCTCAACTACCTAAAAAATTAATTTAATATTCTATTTAAATTCAAGCTCCAATAAAAAACGATTTTCTTGAATATTGACAAGTTTCTTTCCTAATTTGTTAAAGTTACCTAAACCTAATAAGCTAAACTATTATTTATTAAAGTATTAACATTAAATTATTTATATTATAATTACTAGAAAATAAAAGCAGTAATTAAGTCAAAATAAAATTAATGTCATTCTATAATTTATTTTGTGATCAATATTTCAAACATTTACTTGTACATTTCAAAATTTTGTACATTTTTTGATATTTCTGGTTCAGAAAAAAAATTGAGACAACTTAATTTTAAAAGAACACAATTTTTTAATATTTACTTAGTATACGATGATGGTAGGTTTATTTATTTAAATAATTATTTATTTATTTGCGGTAAAATGGCAGTGAGCTCCTGAATTTTAATGGAGCTTATACGTATTTTTAATAAAAAGTAAGATTTCTGAAAATTTGAATTTATTTAAAAATTATCTGTTTTAGTCGCAAATTTTGGTAAACAAATTCTAGGTATCAGTATATTTTATGAAATTTGAGAAATATTGAGTTCCAAGAAGTATTTTCTAAAAAACTTCTAATCTTTCAGTTCAAAGAAAAATCTTATGATTGAAATAATTATGTACAAAGTAATTTAGTTTAAGGAAAAATTATTTGTTAAAATAAACTAAAATCTATTTAGTTTTCAGTTTCAAAACATATAAGCAAATAAGTATGTTTAGGCACCAGAATTTAAGTTAAATTTTTAGTTTTAACCAATAAAATAGTATAATAGTATAGAATACAAGTACCTATACTACAAATTTAATAAACAACTAAAGTTTGAACTTTCGAAGCTTTTTGAACTTTTGAAAATTTAAAGTTGAAATAACGTGAAGCATAAAAATCTTATATATAAACTTCTGCTGTACGGATGTTTGAATGAAAACACCTAGGCGCTTATTCGTATTCCGATAAATCTTTTTGGAGTTCGTTAAGGGGAATTTTTAAGATGCAAATGATTATAAAAAAGTAGTAATCAAGTTTCATAAAATGTAAGCAATCTATTTTGTCGAATATAAATTTGTCTACTAGAACTCATGACATGGTAAATTTTCCAATTTTCAAAATCCTTGGTGATAAAACTGATATCTGGTATATTCTAGAACACATAATTTTCTATCATACGACCGGATTGATCCAAAAAAATATGATAAAAAAAACCTGTATGAAAAATCTTGCAAATAACATCAAATTCTTTATAGAATTTGCCATATTTTACTCAAAATTTCAAGAGTCTAACAAATTCAGAGTCAATAATCCAAATATTTTTTTCCAATACGTACATGTTACCGCCTAATTAGTTTTCCCTAGAATGATCTTCGAATGGCCTTTCTTTAAATGTTAGTTATTTATTTACTGGTTCTGGTTTCACGATTGCTTCGGGTTGGCAGGAGGTGCAGGAGGAGGTGTCCTAAAGCACTGGAGCAGGAAGGCTGTATAGATGACAAAAGCTATCGAAATTGCTATCAGAGCATACATAAAAATGTTCAATTCTGGTTGCCTAAAACGGTTTTTCCTTAACCATTCGAGGACATCAGTTTCTGACAACATGTCACCTGAAGAGGAAATAGATGGATTAGTCATAGTTAGTAAAATGACATAAAATGTTTTTTTTGGTTTAAAGTAACTAAAATATTCTTGTCACACTATTAGACTAGTATATTTAGCTAATTATTAACTTTAACACCACTACTAACACTAAAACTACTTTCATTTTCAAACGTTTTAGAAATCTGGTATTCCGAATCAACTGCTCAAATTGTGACTTAAGATAGATTGGTGACAAAATAGTTAATTTTTCCAATTTCCAAAATCCTTGGTGATAAAAATAATATCTGCTCATATTCTAGAACACATAATTTTTTATTATACGATTGAATTGATTTACAAAAATATGATAAAAAATGCAGTATAAAAATCTTGAAAAAAGCATTCAAATCTCAAAAGTTCAATGAGTCAGAGTCAATAATCCAAATATGTTTTTTGAAATTAAACATTAATAAATTTTATTTTTGGAATGCATTATTACTACATAAAATTAAATAAAAATGTTTAAGCAGTAATGAAGAAATTCCCAAAATCCTAACCAATTTTGAAATCGACGCTACACGTAATTTTGAATTTTTTGAGACGTTTTGCTGAAGGTTGTTTCATTCAACTAGATAAATAAATAAACGCAACAGTACTTTATTTTTTGGGAAACAAGTAGATGGTTTGTAGATCATTTTGAAGTAATGTAAAATATCTTAAAAATTCCCCTTAACAAACTTCAAAAAGATTTATCAAAATTCGAATAACCGCGTAGGAGGAGTTTTCATTCATACATCCATACAGCAGAATTTTATATATAAGATATTTTATTTAATAAATTTAATGAATTTTATATATAAGATTTTTAAAAGATATTAATTATCTTATATATGAAATTCTGCTGTACGGATGATTAAATGAAAATGTGCGGTTGTTCGAATTTTGATAAATCTTTTTGAAGTTTGTTAAGGGGAATTTTTAAGATGGAAATGATTATAAAAATTTATTAATAATGTAGAAATAAATAAAAAAAACAAAATACAATATGTTGTTGTTTGACATTGACAAAATTTAGACAAATGAGAACTGTCCTCGAATTTCAATTCACTTATGAGTCTAGATATTATTAGAATATAATATATTCATGATCATAAATAAGAAAAAGGTAATGTCTACATTATTATTGCTGATAAGCAGCTGAAATGTGCAAACTAAACAAAAAAATACTTATTAAAAAAAATATTTAGACGTTTTGTTATGTCAAAAATTCATTTGTTTGGCATTGGATATGGAATATTAAGTTAGTTCATTTTAGATTGAATAGTGCATATATGAACAGAATGTAATAAATTAATTCACTTAAAATATGAACTTAAGTAATAATGTATATTGAAATATTAGTAATTTAGGTATTATAATTACTAAAAAAAGGGTAAAATATAGTACGTGATTATAAAAATTATAGGCAACATTATTTAAGCAATTATATTCGATGTAAAAATCCAAGGTGATATTGCACCTTCACTAATAATTATTATTTTTAACTAAACGGTAAATATTAGTATGAAATATTAAAAAAATTGTACTTTTAAATTGTGGATGAGGGTACAGAAAAAAGTCTGTTGGGTCAGCTAGTATATATATATTAGGGTGGTCCTTATTATGGACATTTTTGAATTTCCTTGCTCCCAAGGGCTCAAATGGTTCCAAATTGATAAAAAACAATTCTCTGAAAGCTCTTAATATTAACTTTTAGATAGTGCACAATTCAATCGAACTTCGTATGGAAATAGCATGGAAAAAATTTTGAAAATTAAAAAAAAAAAATTTTTTTATGTATAACTTAGCGACAAATTTATTAAAAGTGAAAATTCGTGTCATTTTTTATTGAAAATTCGACGCTCTGTAAAATTTTTGAAGATTTTTTCATGCTATTTCCATACAAATTTTTGATTGATTTTGACTTCATCTAAAAGACAATATTAAGAGCTAAAACTTTCAGAGAATTGTTTTTTACCAATTTGGAAACATTTGAGCCCTTGGGAGCAAGGAAATTCGAAAATGTCCATTTTAAGGACCACCCTAATGTATATATATATATATATATATATATATATATATATATATATATTATTCTTACCTCTGTATATACTTGGAAACCGTTTCCTAAAGTAAACTATCGCAGGCAATTTTATGACACCCCATTTTCTGGCATATCTGGCATCTGACATTTTCACAAAAGTAATATCCAAATTTTCAAGTTCCCCATCGATATTTTCCAATTTGGCCGACACTTGTTCACTCTCATCGTGGTCCAACTCATCTAAAACATTAGGAAAAAAATATTACCATTGAAAATTTTATTAGTTGATTTGATAGTTTTTTATCTTACAGAAGAAAACTGTCAAAAATTCGTTCTCGTCGAGAAGTTTATCTAACATTTTCTTGTTGACTTCTTCAATTTCATTTTTGATTTCGAAAACGTCTTGAGAAGTCAACCAAGCAAGGATACTTTCATGTTGATGTAAATCACCATCGTACAACATTGGGACACGTTTACGATAATATACCTGAGAAAAATAAAAAAATAAATAAGTCATTTAGAATCAGATAAATTTAAACCCAAGAACCTATAAAAAAGACAAAAATGATCTGAACAATCGTAGACGTTACATATGAATTTTACCTACATAATATTTTATACAGTATGTTGTATCCTTCAAGTACTTATTAATTTAGTTGTAGTAAGCTATACATGAAAAAATTTTAAAAATATTATATGATTACCAGTGACGGCAAATTAACGATGTTGTATTTTTCAGCAGCTTCAGGACTTGAAATTTTCACAAAGTCAATTCCAAACAAATCAGCCTCCCCGTCAATTTGTTCCAGTTCTTCCAAAATTTCTTCACATTCCGGACAATCGTCATCATCTAAAAAAAAATAATACACATTATTTGTGAACTACATTACAAAAAAATATTTTTAAAAAATTTTGGTAAATAAACTTAGGCAACAATGAAGACAAAATTTCTTGATTGAATGAGTAAGTGAAATATATGAAAATATCTACCAATAAAATTTTCATTAAAATGCAATAAAAGATTTCAATAATAGAAATTCAAATTTTTGTCTAATCACTATACAGAATGATGTAATAGAAGTGAATAATAGAATTATTGAAATTAACTACAAGAACTTGGAATAAGCTGTTACGATTAAGTTGTATTTTCCAAATCCAATAAATTATGATATATGACGCTAATAGTGAACTATGATGTCAATTTTACTTGAACCAATATTTATATATCCATTTTTTGAGTGAAAACGAATATTAATAATGCTTGATATCAGGCTGTCCTCTACAGAAATTATGCTTAAATCTTTGTGTTGTGAGGTGAAAGCTCATACCACTAAGCCACAAAAAGACTTGAATAAATTTGTGAATTTAATTTGAAAAGTTTAGTAAATACTTACAGAAAAAGACTGCCAGTAATACGGATTCATCAAGTAGTCGTTCCAGCATTCTCTCATTTACTGTCTCAATTTCATCAGCAAGTTCGCGATTATCATCATCAATCAGCCATTCCAAAACTGATTCTTCATTTTGAAGATCTCCTTCGAAAAGTAAAGGATTTCCATTCCTGAAAAAATATGGAACATTAGTATAGCAAATACTGCCGTCAACTGTCTTAAATCTTCCTAAATTACTTCATCCATAGCAAAGCACATAAACCATTTATAAAACAAAATTTTATATATCTATATAATTATTGTACGTTATTGTATCAGCAATATTAAAATGAAACATAAATTTCATTTTTTCTGGCCTCGAATCTAACAAAAAAACGAGCAAGAAATGAGGTTAAGATCAGATTCATCTATGTGATAATTTTTCTTTTAAAAAGTGGTATCAAATTTTAAATTCCAAGATTTTTTTAATTAAAAGTTTATTATTACCTGAAATACACCATCGCAGGGAAAGTTTTGATGGAATATCTTTTTGCCAACTGAGGATCCTGAATTTTGACCATGTGTATTCCAAACACATCGCATTCATCATCAATTTTTTCCAATCCTTCTAATATTACGTCACAAATGTTGCAATTTGATTTATCTGAAATACATTGAAATATTTATATTAAATTATTAATTTTTCGGTATTAAATACAATTTTCTACGAAAAACCAGAAATCTCAAGAATAGTGTGCAAGTGAAGAAGAATGAAAAAAAAACTAATTAATTTTTTTTCTATATTAATTACAATTTATCTAGTTTCTAGTTATAAGATCTTTGAAACGGTTTGTTTAATAGTTAAGCCGTTTTATTAAATTTTATCTAGTTTCACCAATATACATTGAATCACAGTCCAAACAATTGATTTTTGATACCATACTTTTATGTTTGATATTAAAAAGAGTATTAGTTCTAGAGGAAATAGTATTAGTAATTAAAAATTAATTAAAACATGTATAATTCTTAATTATTTTTGGTTTATGTGTTCCTCTTTTTAAAAAAATAGTGATGTTTATTGTGAATTTGTTTTTTTTATATAATAATTTTTGAAAATTTACAAAAGTACACCGCCAAATACTGCGTATTCTCGACCATCCTTTCTAACATCTCTCTGGTAATCATTTCAATTCTGTCTTCAGTTTTTTGTGTAATTAGCCATTGAAGTACTTCTTCTTCCTCCGAAAGTGATCCTAAAAATGAAAAAAATATATCATCAATTTTTTATTTGGTCGAAATAATGAAGTTGAGAAAATATGATTCTAAGCTTATAGTCAAACTCAGCATTTCTCGTATTATGCATATAATTTTTCTTATTCTTAGGCCTATAATATTTTAAAGGGTTTGTTTTGACAATCAATTCTATCATCATGCAAAGTTTCATCAAAATCAAACACTAGTAAACCTGAGGTTACCCTTGAGAGTTTGCTAATTTCGCATATTATCAAGGTATGGAATATTTAAAATAACAACTAGTTACCTTCAAAAACATTAGGCACGGCATTTTCAAAGTAAACCAAAACTGGAAAATCAGTAACTCCATAATATTCAGCAATTTTAATATCCTGAGTCTTGATAAAATTTATTCCGTGCCTGTCGCAATCGTCATCAATATTTTCTAGTTCGTTCAAAATACTCGTACATTCTTCGCATTCGGGACCGACTGAAAAAATCATCAAAAATTGTTAAAATAATTTAAAGAAATTCATAGATACATATATAAACCTAGAAATAACAGTCATATCGAAAAGATAAAAAGTTATGGGCAATATGAAATTAGGTGTTACGCAAGGGCGTTTTCTAAGGCGCTAAAATTTACACAGCAAAGAAATGTTTTTTTCAACTAACGATAAGCGATAACATCATACTGTAATAAACATTTGTCACTGCCAATCAATAATTTTCAACTTAACTTTTTTATATTTTTGAGTTGAAGTATTTTTTAGTTAACTCAAAAATACTCATAAAAAATAATACAACAATAATACATATATCATTTATCGCCACGATCAAAACAAATGTATTTGAAATTTAAATTTTTGAAAAAAACTGCAGTTTTTGCTACTTGTCTTATTTTTAAATATTTGTTAGATACACATTAAAAATTAATATTATTTCAGAATGATGTTATGCCAAAATTATCATGCAAATATATACAGAAAGCATCAACTTATTTATATGCAAATCATACAGGTATTTTTAATACTATAATATATACAGCCAAAAGTGCAGGTCTGAAAATAAAATCATATTAAACATATACAACAATGCTACACATAAAAATACATTGAGCACCTAAAAGCATCATATACAAACAAATCTTTGAATATTTGTGTGAACATGACATTTTAGGCTTTACATGATGTTATTTAAAAATACAAGTCAATTTCCTAAATACGAAAGCCCAATATTATTACATTTATCACATACTACATACAAAAATCAGACACATATTAAGTGTGTAATGTACAAGTATAAATATTGAATCAGTAAGTAAAAACTTATCTAATATCTACAGCTAAAATTAAATGAATTATGATATACAATTTTCTACTTCAAAAGTTCACATAAAAAATTCCAGTGTAAATAATACAAATTATTATGATGCCAAAAAAGATGACTAGATTCAAGCTCCTCATTTATGCAAATAAAAGTACATAAATTTCTTTAAAAAAATATTCACATTTACAAAAATATTCACATTTATCTAATTTTTTAGTTCAATGAATGAAATTGTAATTTAAAACATGATTTTATATTGTAAGCACGAAAATAAATTATATTTAAATTCAGAAGCATATTTAATATGATTATTATTATTTTATTATTTTTTTTATTATCATTATTAAGAGAAATCGAATTTGGAAGAACCGATAAATCACAGAAACACTTTCCCAAATTTTCTCAAAATGGATCATTTTAATAAACTTTACCGAAAAAACCATGGCCAAAAGTTTTAAATCAGGGTATTTATAATTTAAACTATTCCAAAGCTGGAATTTTTTATTAAACTGTACAATGACACTTTTTTATTATGCCCTAATCAAATACAACTAATTTAAACTACTTTTATATATCTGTAATGATATGTCGTGTTTTTTGTTCTATACATGCCTTCAAATCGAATTAGTTATAGTTCGCTCTAGTATAAATAGGCAAACTATTTTTAGGCAAAATTTACAACAATCTTACAAAAACCTCTTTTTAAGCTTCAGCATTTTTGTCATGTCTTCATAGTTATATGAAGTATGCATTTTACTATATTTGGGTAAATTATTGCTGACAATCTCACAATCCTCCGTGCACAATATAGTTAATTACTATAATATAATATATACCTATTAATAAGGGAAAAATACAAAAAAAATTTAAAGTAATATATAAATCTACAATTTCTGAAATGCTATTTAAATTTGAAAAATATATAATCTTGGATAATAGGATAAACTATGGCCATCCAAAATTAAATGAAAATATGCCAATAATGAAAAGGCAATTTTAATAAAAAACCTTAAATATTTAATAGTTTTGCGCTAAGTTTTTTCGTTCCAGATATTCCAACTTTGACAATTAAAGTTTATTTCAATCAAAAGTTATTTTGAATTGTTTGACAGCAAAATGTGAGCAAAAATTGTACTCGTTTTCGTAAAAATTCATAAGCAGGTTTTCAAAAATTTAAAACTTTAAATAATATCACTTGGCAATCATGAAAAGTTTATTAAGTTTAATTTTACATTTATTGAAATTGAAACATTTTTGATTTCAAAAATTCAAAAACCAGTTGATGTAACTCGATAAGGATGATTGTTTTTCAGTTTAGTGCGACGATCGGCCGAACCGTTTCTTTGTAATTAGCAGAAAAGTAAAATTGCAACGTTTTAGCAAAAAATTTTGGACATTTGGAATGGTGCTGATTAGTTTTGGACAAAGTTCGGCAGAGCCGTTCTTAGTGATCAACTGATGAAACAATTTTTTCGATGAAACTTTTGTGTTGATAAATACCGTACTCCTTAAGAACATACTAAAATATTACGGCCCTACGTAATGTCGTTTAATTTTAAAAATTTATCAAAGTTTAAAAAAAATTAATATTCAAAATATGTGTCAAAAGCCGTTTTTATGATGCGATGAGTCAATATTTGATTCTCACAAATTTAATTTAAAATAATCGTTAACGTTTAGATTGGCCAAGCCATTAGAAATGTCTTTGGAATTAGCATAAATGTAAGTGAGCAGCCCTCGAAGCTTCTCTAGTTGTGTAAAAAATGTTACAATTACTTTAAATGATGAATGAAATAATATCAAGGACTATGTGCATGATATATGGTATTCGTATTTTCTTTTATCATCTGCACAGTATTTCACAAAATAAATTATTGAAAAAAATTCTTTAAAATGTTTCGACGTTTTTAATAAAACTTAACATGGCAATAAAACTCATGCACTAGACAGTCCTACGATGCTACCTTTACTCTTTATTAATTAATAATTTACTAAATCTTTGCTTTATTAAATAGTAACTAGTTTCATCAAGATCAATCTTTCAGATGGACATAGTTTTTCGTATCGTTTCAATTAAAATTATTTATCAGAATATCTCTACCATGATCTTGGAATTCCTTCGAACAGTCGACTTCTTCTTCGCTGTCTCGTTCTTGGCTGGCCGCCTCCAGGCGGCACTGCAGTCCCCTCTTCCTCGCCTTCGACTGTTTCGCTACACACATTTCGCAGAACGTTTCGTTCCCTATGACGACAGAACACGAAAAGAAGAAAAGAAACAAAAACAAAAAACAACAAAATTCTAAAAAGAATCAAGCCAAAAAATCGTATATTTTGTCACTGAATATCGATCATCGGTGAAATGAAATATTAAAAAGTTGTGATTTGTGTTAATTAAGCACTGAAATGATTATAAAGTGTTCAAATATTTGTCCTTTATTCTTATCTTTACGTTTCAAAGGTTTTTGAACATTTTGGCATATAATGTGAGTGTAAATGTATGTGCGGATACAAAATTTTCGTCCACAATTCGATTCGTATTGATGAGGAGAGTGTTGATTAGTTTTTGGCGAAAACAGGTCCAGCCGTTTCGGAGATACGGGGCAAAAAGTGAAAAATGATAATTTAAAAAAGGTAATTTCGTCGGCGATTCGTATTGATGAGGAGAGTGTTGATTAGTTTTTGGCGAAAACAGGTCCAGCCGTTTCGGAAACACGGAGCAAAAAGTAACTAGTGGGGCGCATGGCATCGTGCCTTAAGGCAAATTGCTGGAACTTCCCGTACCAAAAATTATTTTTTTTTTGAAAAGATTAACATTTTTTAAAAAAAATTACTCTAAAAAAAATAGATTTTTGAGGAACTATATACATTTTTGACAAAAACTTACTTTTTGTTGAAAAATTTATTTTGAAATATTTTGGAAATTCTGAACTTTTTTTCAAAGCAATCGTACTGCTTTAATGCATAGAGACTAAATATCGAAGCGCGTAAGCGCCGCGTCGCTGTCTAACGCATAAGCATTGGTACGGAACCCATAGGAATGTTAACAAAATGTATACTCATTGTTAAAATCTCTATAAAATATCTGATAATTTGATGTGCATATGTCTAATGTCTAATGATTATTGTTGACCGCCAAATGTTATTTTTTTTTACTTTTTTTACTAGATCTCTGAAACCGCTAGACCTAATTTCATAAAAATTTCATCAAATCTTCATCTTGATAATGCAAGTAAAATGTTTTTGAATTATTCAAATTGCTTCATCCCGATTCCCGAAATCGTCGACGAAAATTTGTATCTGAACACACACAAATGCACGCACACACACATACACACACATACATCATTTTCTCTAAGGTATGCCAATATATTCAGAAACCTTTGAAACGTAAAGTTATATAAAAATTTTCATTTTCGATTTTTGTGCGATTACTATAACTTACCCTACGGAAAGTTAATTATAAATAAATCAATTTATCACCTCCAGAACATTAACAATCGTCATTTCATTTCGAATCAAATTTCAAAAAAAAAAAATAGTTGCCAAATTTCCACAAAATTGAAAAAGTGCTCCAGCATAGTCACAGTCTAAACGCATTTGCAAATAATTCTGTGCGATATTTTCACTTATACTGTGCTCAGCTTGGCGGCATTTTCACATTTTTCAATAATTTTCACAAAATTGGAAAAGTGCTCCAGTACACAAACAGTCTAAACGCACTTGGGTAAACATTTGTACCAGAGTGGCGCTTAGACTGTGCTTAGCTTGGGTGATTTTTTGAATTTTTAGTCAAAAATTACAAAAAAATTTTTTGAAAAAAAATTAGAATCAAAAAATTTTTTTTTCCAAAATCAATTGTTTTGTTGAAAAAAGCAGAAAGTTCTTTGAATCATTTAAATCAGACGCTTAGTTCTCTCAAAAACAGCCATTTTTTTTAAATTTAGCTCTGTAACTCCGAAACCTCTGGGCCTACCTTTGCCAAAAACTAATCAGCACATCTCCCTATCAATAGGAATCGAATGTTTTTTAAACCATTCAAATCGGTTGATCCGTTCTCTCAAAATTCGCTTTCTATTTTTTGCACTCTTTGCTCCATATCTCCGTAACGGCTGGACCTGCCTTTGCCAAAAACTAATCAGCACATCTCCCTATCAATAGGAATCGAATGTTTTTAAACCATTCAAATCGGTTGATCCGTTCTCTCAAAAATTCGCTTTCTATTTTTTGCACTCTTTGCTCCATATCTCCGTAACGGCTGGACCTGCCTTTGCCAAAAACTAATCAGCACATCTCCCTATCAATAGGAATCGAATGTTTTTTAAACCATTCAAATCGGTTGATCCGTGCGCCCGAAAACGTGGACGAAAAAAAGCGGACATACAAACACACACACACACACACACACACACACACACACACATCCATTTTTCTGAAGTATGCCAAAATGTTCAAAAACCTTCAAAACGTCGAGAAATGTAAAAATTTTTGATTTCGATTTTTGGACGATTACTATAACTTACCCTACGGGAAGTTAAAAATGATAATGCTTTTGACATAACGTAATGTAACAGAGCGGCCGATTTGAATGATTCAAAAAACATTCTATTTGTATTGACAAAATTAATAAATTTTTGAGGAAACAGGTCCAGAGCCTTTGGAGATTCAGAAATTAAATAAAAAATGCCAATTGTGGGTCAGTACATACATATATGCACATCAAATTATCAGATATTTTATAATATAAATTTTGTTTATGTTCATAAGAGCTCCAATACTAGTATATATCCTAAAGACTACGAAGCGGCGCTTACGCGCTTCATTATTGCATCTCCAAGTTACAATTGCGCAGCGTTATTGCTTTAAAAAAAAGTTCAAAAATTTCAATTTTTTCAAAATTATTTCTTCAATAAGTTCATCCACAAAATTCTCAAGAATCTAATGTTTCTTGTCCCAAAAATGTTTTTTAAAAAAAAAATATTTTTGGTACGGTAAGTTCCAGAATTTTTTTTTGCCTTGCACCACTAATTAATATAATAATTTGAGGACAAATATTTGACTGTATTGTTATGAAAAATGTATTTATTACCATATGAAATTTGTGCAAAGTTTACAAAGCAAAAATGTGTTGTTTAGAAAATTAAACGCGATTGCGGAAAGAATAAAGCACTTATATTTAAAATAAATTTAATATATTATATATATATATATATATATATATATATATATATATATATTATAAACATACGAAAAAGTTTAGTTACGACACCAAATTATAAATTATTGACTATATATGCATATTGAGTGTTATTACAACATCAATTTAATTAACATATGCTAAATTGTGAAAATCTACAAATAAAATTGATATATTAATATGACAAAAATTTAAATATATTCATACTTAAGTATTAAATTTCAGAAATTGTTTCCATATATACAATATTGAAGTAGTAGAGGTTCGACATCGTACTGAAGACCGAATTTATAAAAGTTATGAAAAATCAGTAAACTTCGATCAGAATTTTGATAATTTTGATAATTTTGAAAATGTATACAATCAATAAAAAATTTATTGTTTATTTGAATTTCGGGCGAGACCTCGGTCAACAATGTGTAAAGTCAATTAAAAATTTTAAGCATTACTAAAGTATTATTATCAAAATATTAAAGAAATCGTTGGCTAAGTGTGTAAATTCAATTTATTTGAAAAAATAATAACTTACGCCACCAGCATTTGACTTACAGAAGTAAACGGCTAAAGCTTTTGATTCTTCAATAAGTTCCAATAAGCTTTCTCCTTCAAAAGCTTCAATAACTTCACCAGAAGGATCTTGTTGGATCATCAACCAGTTCAAAATTTGTTCCTCGTCGTAGAGGTCACCTAAAATAAAATAATTTAACAAATAATACAAATAGACCTACTTGACAAAGACTTAATATTAGTCTGAATAATCCAATATAAAAAGTACAAAAAAAAATCTGTACAGATTTAAGATAATTTAAAACTAAGTACGGTGTCATTTACTACTTAAGAATTAACAAGTTCAACTTTTAGAAACTTTAGAAACTTTGCTATATATTTTATACTTTGGTGAAAATGCTCTAATAAATTACTATTTCCTTATAATATTCTGGATTCCTTCAACAAAAGTATATACGTACTAATAAACCGATTGTCTCCAAGATTGCTCTTTAGGAACTTGATTACCAAAATTTAAGGTAATTTGAATAGAACTAAATAAAAATAATGTTTATTCCAATTGAATATTTTTAAATAAATTAAAAATATGATCAATCTAAATTTGTATTAAGTTAAGCATGTTTTTAGGGTGAGGAAAATAATGATTTATTACCTGCATAAATAACAGGTTCCTTAGAACCCATTTTGAAGAATAAAATAGCTGGTAGGGCAAACACTCCATACTCTTTGGCCATTTGTCTGTCATCAATTTTCACAAAATTTATTCCAGCACTATCTGCTTCGTCGTCAATGTGTTCGATCTCTGCCAGGACTTTTGGACATTGCTTGCAATCATTACTGTCTAAAAATAAAAATTATGCCCACACATGTTGATAGAAATCATATAAAAAAATCTTTTACTACTGCTTGATACCAGGCTGTTCGAGGTAAGACCAAAAATAGTGTTTCATATAAAATACTTAAAGCTAATATTTACATACATACTCACAGAAAAATACTGCCAGATAATCAGAAGTTTGCCTAATTTTGTGGAACATTTTTCTGTTTACTCTCTCGATGTGATCGGTGAGTTCCATATTTTCTGGATTTGTCAACCAATCCAGTAATTCTTCTTCATCGTCAACGTCTCCATCGTAGTTTATATATTTACCCTAAATAATAACATAAATTAATAATATTTGATCTGCAGTGAAAAAATATAAGACGCCAATTTGTATATGTTCCAAAAATATAAGATGACCATTGAACAAAAATTAATCTAGAACTGCATCTTTTTAAAATTTTGGCTAAAATTTAAAAAAAAAACAAGGCAAGGTCTCTGATAATAGCAGTTTGTGTTTTCAAAAAAATTATTTGAAGTATGTAAAATTAAGTGGACGTAAGTATTTAGAATTTTATGGAATTTAAAATTTGATGATTAAATAAAAGTTATAACGTAGTAGACTTTCGTTTACTACGATCTAAAAATTGGTTTTGCTTTAATGTAGGCAATGGTATGTATGAATTTTTTTACCTTTCTGAAATAAGTAATTCCTGGTGGATTTCTGTATCCATATTTTTTAGCCATAAGTCTGTCACTGGTTTGAACAATTTTAATTCCATATTCAGCAGCTTCATCGTCAATAAGTTCGATATGACGCAAAACTCGTGGACTTTCAGGATCATCTTCTTTATCTAAAAAAATAAAATCAAAATAATAATCGTACAAATATCGAAATTAATTTTTTTTGCATATCTTCACGTCTCAGACGTTTCTGAACATTTTGGCATCCCTTAGATAAAATTGATATGCGTGTGTGTTTGAACAAAATGTTCAAAACTTTCAAAAAAAAAATCAAAATACAAAAAAATCAAATTTTTCAAATAAAGTCCATTTTTTTCAAAAATTTCAAAATTTCTCAAAAATCTAATTTTTTCAAAGTTTTTCAAAGTTTTTTTTAATAACTTAGTTTTTGGTACGGGGAGTTCCAGCAATTTGCTTCAGACTTCTTCATATATAATACTTACAGAAAACAACAGCCAAAAACTCTTTTGTCTCAATATATTTGAACAACTTTTCTCTATCAATATCTTCAATCGATGCATCTTCCTTTTGACTAATCATCCATTTCAAAACTGTGTCTTCATCTTCAAGATTACCTAAATCCAAAAAATCATAAATCAACCACCAAATTTTCCATACATAAAAATTTAATATATAAACAATTTTTTTTATCAATACTTATCTTCCTATTCTGCAATGACTAATTTTACAACCTGAAATTCAACTTCCCAAAAAAATTTGGAAATAGATTACGAGCGTATTTTCAGAAAAAATATAATTTAACATAATATTTATATTTACATACAAATTGAGCATCAATCTACGCATAATGATTTGTACATTAAAAATATTTGTTAGAGTTAAATTTGAACTTGATGGCAGTGCAAAAAAATAAATTGAAAATATTTAAAATTTGTATGAATTCAAGTTAAAATATGTATGAATCTTAATAATTAAATTTTGTAAGTAATTATATATAGATAAATAGATTTTTAATTAATAGATAACAAGTTTTTAGAACTACAACAAATGTGAAGGAAGGTGAACAACTTAAGGACCAAGAGGGAAATCTTTAAATAGAAAGATTTTTTTTTAAATTATAGGAAAAATGTTTATAATAATTTACTTAATTTATTTTATTAAAATCTTATTTAAACTCCATTTATTAATACTCATTTCCTATTGAACATAAATTTTATCAACTTCAACCGAAATTTTTAAAAAATAATTTTATTTTATTTTCAGTTAGTTAAAAGTTCATATTACTAAATTTAACATAATAATATATAAAAATGTGTCCTTTAAAGCGTTCACCGCCCCACCCCATTATTTTTTAAATTAATAGATCGATAACAAGCAGCATGATATTAGATGATTTTCCCTTAACAATCTAATTATTAAAATTTAAATTTTCCAATGCTTTCAAACTTCAATTTCGAAATTTTGCATTGAAATTTTTTTTGACTAGATATACACTCGTAAACTTTCGTGATTCAACCATAACAATAATCGTTTAACACGTTAAGTTGAAGAAGTCTATTAAATAAAATATATACAACTCATTTTTACATTTTAGAATTGTCAAATAATAATTTACAAGCCAAATGCACCACAAATTTTAAATAAATCAGTCAAGGAAAAATATTGGCTTTATATTACAAAAGTGTGGTGCAATTGACTTACAATTTTGTTATTTTAATAAATATTAATGAAAACTCAAAAACAAATTGTGAAAACAATATGAAATAATTTAAGTGTTATCACAATTGTTAGCCCACTACGAAGAACATAAATTAACAAGTATCATATAGACTTTGGCAAAAAGTGGTGACACCAGTTTCAAAAATATATTTTTTAGAGTCAACACTTTTTTGTCTATTTTTAAAAATTAAATACAGATTTTTTTAGTAAATACTAAATAGTGAGCTGAAAATCTACCCAATTAAACACAATAATTTTAAAGAAAAAATTAGCAACAAAAATATTGTCCTGTTTTAAATAAATTATATTTCAACAAGGACGGATTTAAAATAGTGCGGGAGCTAGAGGTGTTATTTGAACTCCTTTTTGTACATTATTGAAAAGTGATAAAGTTCAGAATGATTTTTTTAAATTTTGTGAAGTTAAATTTTTTTGAAATGTTTTTGCAGCTACATAGTCAAAAAAGCAATAAATAAAAAAAATATTTATTATGTACGTTCTGACCCTGCATGTGTGTCATTATTAAAAGTTAACAAATTTAAACCAGGAAAAGAACACAAAAAATAAATAATATAATAAATTAAAAGTTAAGTAATAAATTTAATATTTTCCTTAAATATATTATACATAAATATCATTTCACAATTTGGTAATCACGTGACTAGCTACAAATCTTTATTATTTAACTTATTTTGTTTTATTTAAAGTTTTATGTTTTTTATTAAAAATTGTGTTTAAATTTGTGTGCTGTTTTTTTCTTGGTTTGCATTTGTTATCTTGCTAAATTATGACACACATATAGTGCCGAAACGCACATTATGAATCATTAAATTATTTATTGCTTATTTAAAATTATCACTTAATTATTATTTTGATCAAAAATAAAACCAATTTAAAAACTTGGTATTAAAAATTATAAATTCATTGAATCCATACGTTTCGATCTGCATCAAGTCCATCAACCAGTGAAAAAAATAGCTATTTATTTGCAAAACTATCACAATAATTAATTAAAATATTGTACTAAAAATTAAAAACTTCTAATACAATTTTAGTCTAATAATTATAAATTAATAATTTTCTAGACTGTGTTATTAGATTAGTGATAGTATTACAAGTATATGCATTTTTTCTACTAAATGATGGCCTTGATGAAATCCGAAACGTATGAAATTAAAAAAATAAAATTTTTAATTATTTGTTTTTTAAATTGGTTTTATGTCTAATAAATATATATAATTTGAAATAAATTTGCAACCCATCCGTCATACTAAAATATGGTAAATTTAATAGCAAGTTTATTTATTTAATATACGTTTCGACACATTATGGGTGTCATCATTCAGCAAATCTAAAATACTTTACTACAATGAATGTGAATATTGTGAAAATTTGTAATATAATATATAATATTAGCCTCATTGTAATATTGTATTTTGGATTTTGC